>NC_056735.1:952138793-952396293 GCF_019279795.1 Protopterus annectens
GCCCCAGAGTATAACATTTGCCCAGCTGAGTATTGGGGTTTATCACCAATCAACAGCATTTTGTGTTCAGACCTGAGGTGGTGACTGGGGTGGTAGGTGGTTACGATGATGGAGGGAGGGGCAGGTTTCAGGTTGGTACATCATCTTATGAGCTGTAGTAAGTAGTAGATAAGTGAGGTGGTGTGGGGATTCAAGCCAATTCAGTTTATGCAGAGCAATGCAGTGATGAGAGGAGTACTTTGCGCTAGTTGCAAATTTAGCAACTTTTAACAAGAGTTTAGTTTTTTAGTTTTTGTTTTAGTGATGACTGCAGGTTAGTGAGAATAGGGGTGCCATATAGGAGAGTTGGAAGCAGGAAGGATGAGGCGAAGGCCTTTTCTGCGGAGATGCTAAGGAAGTAGTTGTGCCTATAAAGAGCACCTAACTTTTGATGGGCTTTTTGATGTTGCTGTGGATGTGAAGGTCAAAATTTAGATTGTCATCAATGATGACACCTAGTAATTTGGCACTAGGGACAACTTCAATGGTAGTATTGTTATTAGAAGAGACAGTAAATAGAGACTTTATTGACAGGAGTAGATTTGGTAGGTGTGAAAAGCAAGAGTTTAGTTTTATTGAGGTTGAGGAGGTTTAAGGACATCCAGTGGAGGTAAAAGCTTTTTGTGGTAGATGTTGTAAAGTAGGGAGAGATTCAGAGGAACAGATTATAGTGCAGATATCTGCATACTGGATGACGGAGCCATGGGTTAGAGTTGTGAAAGTTATTAACATATACACTGAATAACAGGGAGCCTATAATTGAACCTTGAGGAATGCCTGTGTTAGTAGTGATGAAGTAGGAGGAACCCTGCCATATAGTAGATTGTTGTCTGTGAGTAAGGTAGTTAGAGAACCATTGAAGGGTGGGAGAAGAGAGGCTGAGGTTGGAGAGTTTTGTTATCAGTAAGGTGTGGGAGATGGTGTTGAATGCTTTATATAAATCTAGAAAGAAAGCAGATAAAAAGGAGCCTGCTTCTCAAGTTCTATTTACTGTGTCTAAGAAGGAGATGAGAGCAGTATTAGTGCTATGTCCAGGTCTGAAGCCGTGCTGAGTGGAGGAGATCATGTGATGATTTACCAGGTAGCTTAGAAGCGGTGTGTGGATGCACTTTTCTAGTATTTTAGAGACAGGAGAGAAAATGGCTATGGGACGAAAATTAGGAATTTCAGAGTTATTTCCTCTTTTGTGAAGAGGGATCACATAAGCTTTCTTCCATATGCCAGGTATACATGATTCTTTTATGGATCTTTTAAGGAGGATGCTGATGGGGTATGCAATGGAGGGGGCTGCTAGTTGCAGATATTCTTCTAGTAAATTATCTGGAGCAATGGTGCATGATTTAAGCCTGAGAAGGAGTTTTAGGATGGTGGATGTAGGAATAGTAGAGTATAATAAGACAGAGGGTTTGAAGTGGTTTGTGAAGATGGACCTACTTGTTGGTCTGGGTTAATGGGTGGGAAGGTGGTAGTAAGTTTGGTGATGATTTCTATGAAGTAAGTGCTAAAGAGGGAGGCAAGCTCAGAGGGAGTTTTTTCTGGGTTTGAGCATGGGGTGCTGTTAGTACCTGAAGGAGTAGGGTGTTGATTGCTCCCCAGAATTTTTTGGGGTTTTGTTTATGTTGGTCTTGAAATGGTGTGGAACTATTCTCTCTTATTTTTATAACTATGCATTTTCCTTAGTTGTTTATATTGAAGGAGGTTAGAAGGTGTTTTGTTTTTTTGCTATGCTTTCCAGGCTTTGTCTCTGGAGGACACAACCTGTTTTGTGGACTTAGTAAGCCAGCAAACGAGGCTTGTTTTGATTCTCTTTAGCCTGAGTGAGGCTAAGCTGTTTAGAATCTTAAGGAAAGTGGAGTTGCAGAATTCCACAGCTTCATTAAGTGGGAGAGATTTAATTTCAGTGGATTCCAATTAACATTCTGCAGAATTTCATTGAAGGTATTTTGGGAGAATTTGGATAGATCTCTGGAATGGCTATATTGACGTATACTAGGTGTAAAGGTGGGCTTGCGTATATTAGAACTACAATAAATGCAATTAATGTGAAAACGTTCTTTATTCAAATCAGTTTTATTTGCAATAATGATGGTTTAAAGCACCACACGTGCTGGCAGAGACAGAAATGTACTGTATAGCAATGGAACTCCCCTTTATTGGCCAGCATTCTCTCCCTCTTTTTATATTATCTGTGCTTTTCACTATTAAATTGCTTGTAATTGACCTCACTTAGCCTAGCACCACCTTACTTACGTTTCTCAGAATGTATCACAAATTTTTTCATACATAAGCTTTTACTGGAATATAACACATGCAGAGTCCCTGTCTGGACCGTCTTAGCCTGAGCAAAATTACTGACGGTGCAGTTTTGCAATATGCCTGTAAATCAATGTTCCTCTTAACAATGGTGATATTAATTTTTCAGCGAGACAAAACTGAGTTTAAGTTGAATACTAAATTAAATACTAAGTAAATGTTGCTACTGTACTCATAGCTGTTAATATCTCTCTAACCATAGTAGATACACCAACAATAATCAGTGTGACTTTTGTTCATGGATATGTAGTCTTCAATCTACTGCAAAGTAGCTTTTTTTTTTCTTTTTTGCACCGCACCAAACTCCACTGCTGACTACATGCTACCACCAATGCCTCTCTTCATCACTCTGACTTACTTTAACTCGCGCTCTGGGCTGGTGCAGGGATTGAGGCATTACAGTGCAGTGTCGTTTTGTTGCTGGAGGGGTTAAGCCTTAAGCACTAACGTCCTGTTACCCCTCCCACATACTTACAAAATGTCCAATGGATTGATGTGCAATGGGGGTGTGTCTCAGACAAAAAAACACACTTATTCCCCTTAAGGACAACACCCTCTTGCATATCCCCAGCCTCCACCCAAGTTCCAGTTTGATGAGTGTCCACGTGTGCATCTTCCCCCTAGGATAGGCACACTCATTCTTCCTTAGTCACGCCTCAAATTCCTGAACCGCTAATCAAACCCAACTCACTAGGGCTATAGTCAGGGCTTTATCTCTGTATGCCATTGTAAAGTTACAAAGTAGCTTTGTCTGTGTCGTTATATTTTTCGGAACATTTACAGAAATACGAAATGTGCGCATATTTGCATATTTAATAGACAACTAAAGAAATGTAATTATGTGTAAAACAATGCTACTAAAACATATACTAACATTATAAAGTTTATCCAGCATTGTGCACAATGTCTGACACCATGAAATGCCACATCAATAGCTCAACTAAGCGTTTGCTGTGGAAGGCTGTGGGTTCAATTCCTAGGCCAGGTAGTTGGATCAATTTTTCAATATTCGCACTGCAGTACAGCAAAAAGGGGTGCTGCATTCCACAGTGTGCCATCCTTCGGGTGACATTAAACTGAGGTCCCATCTGACTGCATTGGTAGTAGATTAGGAGGATGCAAAAGATCCCACTGCACTTAAAAAGAATAGTGGGTTCTTTATTTAACACAACATAAAAATATTTATAAATTTTACATACTTACAGACACATATATGCACATCTATATTTCTTACAACATCCTTATTGTTATTCTTCTACACTGACAACCCACTTCTCCTTCCACAACCATTATCTCATTTTTCGTAACATATTTGCCAAAATCCAACTCCCAATAAACAAAATTTCATTCAATCTTTCATTACAAATAATTCTTCTCACACATGTATTCTTATAATACTCATACATCATAGTCGCATTCATATTGTGTCACTAATATTTTTAAAAAATTTCTTCATACAACTCTTTTCCAGACTTTCAAAAGATATGCTCTGATGTCACATACTCTACAAAATAAAAACATATTTTCAACTTTTTTTTTTTTTATACACCATATTCCTCTTTACTGGTAACTTATTTATTACAAGACTCCATATGAAATCTGGACAGTCTGTTGTCTTGTAAGGACACTTTTTCCTTACTTAGGATCATAGGAAGTTACTAGGTTATTGGCCCGGAGGCCCTTAACAAGCCTAGCCAATACTTTAGCCCATGTTCTAACAAGTCAGCACCCTATGCCGCTGTCCAGTACAGATATAGGAGGAATCCCAAGGGTGTATTTCTGTTCCCCATTCAGTTATTCAGGATGCACTTAAAAAGGTTTAATGAGGTACTCTGCTTTACGTGGAGAGGGAGCATATTGCACAAAAGGGGGAGTTCTCTGGGACACAAAAGTCTGTCCCGCCAACAAGTCCTACTGAAGTCACAGACCAGGTTGAGGTCTCTCGTGCGGGTTACTCGAGTGGAGCTTGACTTGCGGATATGCAGCAGTCCCATCAGGGCGGGGTCTGAGATTGCTTTGTATGCCAGACAGAGGCATTCAATTTAAGGTCATGTTTCTGGCACCAGTCATTTGTTTGGGCGAGACCCACTTGGAGCATGTCCACATCACTAGGGGAATTGATGACAGCACCCAGCTTGCAAACTTGGTCAGCCCTAGCCCAGTAGATTTGGCCTGCACCTCTGAGAAGTATATCCCAAACAGCAGAGGCCCTAAGCCCGATCCCTGGGGTACACCGCTTGTTACGGGTCTACTACTTGAGGTTGGTTCCCCCTATTTTGACTAGGTGGGTTCTATCAGTGGAGCCAGTTCGCTACCCATCTAGTAATGACAGTTTATCTATTATACCTGAGTGGGGAATAGTATCGAAGGCCTTGGCCAGGTCAAGGTAGACTGTGTGCACAGTCTTACCCTTGTCTATGGCCTTGGTGACTGTCTCAAAGAAGTTGACCAAATTTAACAGGCATGACCTCCCCTTGACAAAAAACAAACTGTGTGGGATCAAGTGTCTGGAGGTTGCCAATGTCCTTGATAATGAAGTCCATGATAATCCACTCCATGGCATTGCAGATCAGGCTAGTTAGGCTGATGGGTCTATAATTCGATGGACACTCCACCTTTGTGCAAAGAGATGACAGTAGCTGTCCTCCACTTGGCTGGGACAAAGCCAGTACTTGGGCTTTGGCTGAATAGGGTGCCTAATTGTGCAAGCTCCAGCCTGAGTTCATGCAGGACGCAGCCTGGGATGTTATCGAGTCCCATGGAGGCTGTATTTTTTTATTTTGAGAGGGCAGTGATGACTTGCTCCCTACAGATAAGGGGAATGGGGAAGGTACTGAGGATGTCCTATTTTACTGATGGAGGGAACACAGGAGTGAAGTTTTTACTGAATCTGTCTGCCAGCTGGTTGGCTATATCTACAGGATTTGTGTATGTGGTGTCCTTGACCACCAGTTTTGAGCAGATCTGGGTGTTTCCCTTGAGATTGCGGACATATATGAAGAAAGCCTTATGATTACCTTTAGTGGATCTGGACAATTTGGACTTCAAGTTTGCTTTGGAGGACTTCACTAGTGCTCTTATTTGCTTGTTCAGGCTAAGGAGAGACCGCTTCCAATTAGACATCTGCCCCTTCTTGGTCCTGGACAGCAATTTTATCCTTTTATTATAGAATTTATTTATTGTAGATGTCCACCAGACAGATTTACTCTTCCTTGAGGAGGAGGATTTGGTCCTGTCTGGTATTCCATGCAGTTGCATAAATGCTCATATAGTACTTTGGTTCAAGTTTGAACATATGTGCCAGTTTCTGTGGAGGGGGATGTGAAGCTGTTTATACCTTCCCTTAGGAGGTTGTAATCAGCTTTGGAGAATTTTGTTTTTGTTTGACCCTAGCTGGGGGGGGGGGGTTCGGGGGAGATAGTGACTTCCAAAGTGACTGCTTTGTGATCAGATCGTACCAGGGATGATGACACTGTAGGGATGCTGCAGTGGTTACTCCTGTTGCTTAATACCAAGTCCAAGATATTTTCACCTCTTGTGGGGGTGTCAACCAACTGGTCCACGGCATTTGCATTGACGAAATCAAGGAATTTCTGGGCATTTGTGTTTTGGCATGAGTATTTCTTCCACTCTATGGTTGGACAGTTAAAGTCGCCCAGTATCAGGGTAAAAGATTGAATCTTGATAGATTGGAAGAGGTTCAGATAGGTGGAGTGGGCATCTTGAGTCTGAGTTGGAGGCCTGTAGCTAGCTATGATTTGAACAGGGGCCTTGTCAGTTGTTAACTGCACCTGGAGTATTTCCTGAGCATCAAATGCACCTCCTTTTGTTTTGCTGACCACTGCTTGGGATCTGAATGAACGATAGGATGAGTAACCTGGTATGGCTGGGGTGCTCTCCATAGCTTTGGACCAGGTTTCTGTGACTGTACAAATGTCAGCTTCGTCCAGGGTTAAGAATGCTTGCAATGAGTGCAGTTTCATGTTTGGACTCCTAGCGTTTAGCATCAAGACCGTTAATTTACATTTTGATGACATTTTCATGTTGGTAGTTTTGACCTCATGGCATTGCCTAAAAAAGGCACTATGGGGGAAGCAAGTGCCTTTGCCAGGAGCCTGAAGCCCAAGGGAGACAGGTGAAGGTCATCTGTGGCAAAGCATCATGGCTGGTTAATCATATCATCCCAGGCTGTCAGGCACTGGATCTCCTTTGAATGACACCAGAAACTAAGCCAGTTGTTAAAGTCAATCATTTTCTGTTTGTACTGAGGCATCAGTCGGTACGGTGGTGCAGCCTTTAGCATTGTTGCCTCACAGCAAGAGGCTCTCTAGTTTGATTCTTGGCTGGAGTGCCTTCTGTGTGGAGTCTGCATGTCCTCCCACGATCAACTAAACATTAAAATACATGCAAATAGGTGTGTGAGCACCTTCTCAGAATATTGGGCGCCGGGCTGGCAACTCGACACAGTAAAAATTCACTGCCAATCGTAAAGCAGACCTGATCTGCTGTGGCGACACATACCCAGGGAAAGCCGAAAGACTATTATTGAGGCATCATTCTGGGTGACGGCAGAATGCTGCTTAAGGCTAGGAACATACCTGCCTGGGACACATACTCAGCGAGCTCAATCACATCTCTCTTCATATAGTCCAGGGAGGTAAGTTTCAAGTCATTCACTCCAACATGGACTATGACAAAATCATGACAGTACCTGTTGAGAGACGTGCATTGATGATATGGCAGATTCTAGCACCCGACAAACAACTAACCGTGACTTTCTCCTTATCCAGTCGGTGAGGGGCACATCTGTGCGTCTCACAATGGAGTCTCCTATGACTAATATGTTGGGTTTATGTTTAGGCCTTAGTGGGTGTGAGACACGTGTATGAACTATGTGTGGTGTGGTGGGTAGTGGACTTCGCATGCGTTTATGCCTCGGAGGTCTCTTTCATTTGGGTATGCTTTTGTTGAGGACCTCCACATATGTGGGAGTGTGTTGTGTAGGTGTGGGTGGTGTTTGAGGTGTGGTGTTCGTGTTGCCAACCTTCTCAGTACCAGATATACTGGTCTGTGGGGCAGAGAGCAATGACACTAGGTGCTTGATGTAATTGCATCTCTCAAAAATTGTCTTCCTAGGTGGCAGTAGTAGAGGGTTATCTGTGTAAATGAAGCAGTTGCTCCACTGTCTCAGGATGCCTATATCGACCAGACTGGCAGGAGAAAATGTAGGAAATTGTCCATCCATATTTGTCAGAAACAATGGCTTTAATCACTTCAACTGGCGTTTTTTCCCTCCTGCGGATTTACATAATATTGTTTCACTATATTATACCACATCCTTCCATCTTTCTCAAAACAACAATTTTTAATTTTCCATGTTAGTATTTTTTTCTTAAGTTTTAATTTCTTTATTTACATATTTTTTTATTCTCGATTTCTCAGAATTGTTTGTACTTATATTTAAATATTCTCACTATTAAATTCTCATGCTCTTCTTTACCTACTTTAATACTTTCTACAAATTTAAAAGGAGAATAGACAACTGAATTTAGTAATCCCACCCCCTTTCATTTTTCACTCGTATACACCACATTTCTTTTCACTGGGTTTAATCTTGAACCCCATATGAAAAAATACCAACTGCCTTGTCATACTTTGAGACCATATAAGCATTTGACATGTACACTATTTTCCCCATCAACACCAAATTCACCAGATAAACCTTTTTCCTGAATGTTTATCTATACATCCTCAGAGACGCACTTCTTTCACTACTTTTATCAACCCTCCCAATTGCATCATATACATCATTATTCCTAAATTTTAATCCTAGCCAAGGCACTTCATTGAAAAACACACCCTTTCCCCTAATTTTTACATCACTGAAACCCTTACTTATATCTTTTTTCTAAACTCATTCATAAACATCCATTCAGACAAACCAACACTTCCTTCATACATATTTTGTTCTTTGCAGCTACTATATTGTCCATGTATGTCAAAACAACCAGCATTACCACATCGTTTTGCATCACATATTTACCATCTTTCATTTTATAAGCCACTTCACTTGCTACTGTATTTATCAATTCAAATAATATTCCTCTCAGTGGACATCCTTGTATTATACCATACTTCATGCATATTTCTTTACTCAGCCACCCATTCACCAACAATCTCACCCAATTAATCTGATACACTGACACACACTCTCCTAATTCTGTTACTTATTCTATACTTCTGCATGACTTTCCACAAAGCATCATGTCCAACAGTATCAGACGCCTTGCTAATATCACCTGCCAAAAGTTTCACATACTCTCTTTTACTTGTATCATCATCATCCACAACTTCTCTCAACTAATAATGGTCATTTTTTCCCTTATACTATATAAACTTTCTTCCATAAAATCCCTAATTTTTTTTCTATTCTTTTCTGTATTACTCCCCAATTTTTTTTATAAAATCAGTGTTATTTAGTGTGATGGGTCTCCAACTTTTCCATTCTTCTCACCTTGCTTCCACACAAATTTTACATCTCGCTGCAAACTCTTCATAAACAAACCTTCCTTCATCTGCTCATTCAGTACATTTACAAAATCTAGTCTTCACCAGTCCATTAACATCTTGTACATTCTGTACCCTATACCATCATCACCTGATATTGAAACAGCATTTACTTTAAGTACGTCATCTAATTCACTAATAGCAATTTTCATTCTCTTCCTTAACTTGTTCCAGAAATTTCTTAACTCTCCATTCTCTCTCATCTTCCATCTGTATACTCTTGCACATACATTCCACATGCTAACTACAATATTCAATTTGCTTTTGTGTTCCTTTTACATTTTTCATTGCTCTTATTATACTGATATTCTCCTTTATTTTAAACAAATATTCAGACACCTCCATCCTTTTCCCATGTAAATAATATATCTACATAACGTCAATGCGTCAACTTTCAGCTTAATTTCTTTTTAATATTTCTTTTTCTACATCATAATACTTTTTTTGTATTATTCTCAAAATTCTGTAGTACATTTCTATACCTTTTTCCTTATTTCACTTTCTCTTCTTTTTTTTTCAGTGTAGGATGATGTAAGAAAACACTTTTTATACTGCTTTTTAAATTCAATCCACCACTCAGAGTAGTTTTTATATAAGTCAGTCATGGTTACTTGATCCTTCTACAACTGAAATACTTCCCACGCTTCAATTTCAATTCATGCTTTCTCATTTATACTTTTTATTCCCTTTTCTATTTTAATAAGCTCTCTTTTGTTCCTTCACCTCCATCCATTTTGCTAAATGGTCTGAGAAACCAGTCACAACTGCATCACCTTCCCCTAACCCAGGAAATTTCCAATAATGCAAAATACTTTCAGATCCAGGTGCCCCCCTTCTATAAGTTCATTGACTTTTGCTCCACATAGGGGACTTACCACACTTCATTACTGACTGTTTTATTATTAATGGGGGTATTAAATAAAGCCTATATAATTTTAACCGTGTGCGCAACATGGCGTGATGCACACATGGCCATGAAAAGTTTTAAATTCAAACTCTGCATAGTGGCACACAAACATAGAAATTTCTGTGGCATGTAAATTACAGCATAAGTAGCTGAGCTGTATGGTAATGAAGAAAATCAAAACAGTATAAGAAACTTCTCTGTGTGGAAGATTTTCAGTCCATATATTTCTAGTTAATCACTGTATTTTAAATCAGATCAGGCAATAGTAGTAGAAGTAGAGAACTTAAACTCGTCAAGTCTAAGCAAAACAAAAAATAATAGAAAATATATAATTGTACAGCATTACTAAGTATTCAAAAGTAATCCAAGCAAGGCAGGCAGTCTGTTTCCAGTCCAAAATCCTTTATTAAGTACACAGACAAGCGATCCAAGTAAAACAAAAATAGAGTAATACTTTCTTCACAAGCTTTCTAAATATATATATATATATATATATATATATATATATATATATATATATACATACATACACTTTTTATCAGGCATGGGAGTGGTTTATTGTGCTGTAAAACAAAGTGTTACTGGTACACATGTAAAATTCACATCCCTTCCCCTATCAGTGTGACATTCGATCTGGTCCTGCCCTACTTAGTAACTGTCATAATAATATATAAACCTTATGTACTTTAAATAAAATTTAAAATGATGTGGTATCTCTTATTTAACCAGATTATTAAGTAGATTAAGTATGTGATTTTATCCAAGGCAATATACTACATGGCTGGAAATATATCAACCTTAGTTCCATTTGGCAATCAAAAAATATATATATAAATATATACATTTTGCATGTAAAAATTAATTTCTATTTTCATAACCTATTGTTAACAAAAATCCTTGTACACAGTGCTCCCTCACAATTACTGTATAACAGCGGCTATGGAGTCTTAAGAAACAATCAGGGTACACAGGACCAACAGCAAAAGTTAAGCAAGCTCATTAATCTTGTACTGGACTTCAATTTCTTTACTTTCAATGGCAAACACTACAAACAAAAAACTGGTACAGCAATGGGGGCTGCCATGGCTCCCACCATAGCTAACATAGCCCTGGGCAAATGGAAGGAGGACTTTGTGTTAAACACAGACTACATGCAGCATATCACATGCTGTTTATGTTTTACTGATGACATCTTTATTGTGTGGGAAAGTGACACCTTGCAGTTTCAAGATTTTATCACTTACCTCAATCAAACAACCCCCTTCCTGAAGTTTACCTCTTCTCATAGTTGTACCTCAACCACTTTCTTAGATATGCAGATTTCCAAGGACACCAACAATAACAGAATCACCACTATCTATTCAGAAAACCAGCGAGGGTTAACTTATTACTCCACAGTAAAAGTCTACATCCTACAAAAACCAAGTATAATGTAGTGAAGTCCCAAGGCTATACATTAGCTAGAATTACCACAGAGATGGAACCATTTTTGAGAAACCTGAACAACTTAGAGAATGATTTTCTAGTGAGAGGCTATGAATGTCAGATGTTAAAAAACATCCTGGAACCCATTATAGAACTGAAAAGGACTAAAGCACCTTCACTCAACCTCCCCAGTAGAAAAATGTTAAGTAATTCCACAGAGAATACCAAATGCAAAAATAGCTGCATCCTGACATACACTTTGGATTATCACAGTATCAAAAATATTACTGAAGAAAAATGGGACATTGTCACAGGAAACCCTTTTCTAATTAACATCTTAGGTGAAGCCCCATCATTTGTTAATAGGAAGGCCAGGAACATTAGAAGTTTTGTTGAATTTAAACCTAGACCATATGAGAAAAACACTAAAAGATGTGAAACTAATTGTACATTTTATATATTTATACAGCAAGGTGATAGTTTTTATTGCCCTTATTTAAAGAAGATCATTAAAACCAGTGCAGGGGGTGACCGTAACACTACAAAAGTAATTTACAGGGCACAGTGCAATGAATGCGATGCATTCTATGTGGGCAAGACTGTAAATAAACTCAAACGTAGGATTTCATGTCATTTGTCAGAAATCTGCTCTGGATGTAAAAATAATGCACTAGCCAAACACCTTTCTCTTCATAAAAGACACACAGGTTTTAAGTTCCAGATCCTGGATCGCATAGACATGAGTGATCTTGAAGGAGACATCCTGAACATTCTGGAGAAACATGAACTCATGTGGCAATTAAAGCTGAACTCTTTTAGGAAGCCTGGACTAAACTATTACTGTTCAATTAAAAGTGCACTGGAATTTAGAAAATTGCCACATTGTTTACATGACTAATTGTATTTTATTTTATTCTACAAATTGGTTTTAAATACCATTTTAAATCAGTTGAAATTTAAGTGTATATTTTGTTTCCATCATGCATACATTTTTTTCTTATTTTTTTCAGTTTATATTTTTTCCACTTTATTCAAAATGATGTGTAATAACAATACTAATTATACAATTATATATATTTTTATAGATTGTTTTTAGGGTTCTTCTACACAGACCTGAAGAAGTCTAGGAGGACGAAAGTGATCTTTGTTAACAATAGGTTATGAAAATAGAAATCGATTTTTTACATGCAAAATGTATATGTATATATTTATACATATTATTTGATTGCCAAATGAACTAAGGTTGATATATTTCCAGCCATGTAGCATATTGTCTTGGATAAAATCACAGACAATCTACTTAATAATCTGGTTACGTTAAGAGGTACCACATCATTTTAAATTTTACTTAAAGTACATAAGGGTTATATATTATTATGACAGCTACTAAGTGGGGCAGGACCAGCTGGAATGTCACACTGATGGGGGAAGGGTACATGTGTACCAATAACACTGTTTTACAGCACAATAAACAACTCCCATGCCTGTAGAAAGTATATATATATTTAGAAAGCTTGTGAGGAAATTATTACTCTGTTTTTGTTTTACTTGGATCGCTTGTCTGTGTAATTAATAAAGGATTTTCGACTGGAAAGACTGCCTGCTTTGCTTGGATGACTTTCGAATACTTAGTAATGCTGTACAATTACATATTTTCTATTATTATTTTTTGTTTTGTTTTGACTTAAGACGAGTTTAAGTTAGTTACTTCTACTACTATTGTCTGATCTGATTAATATACAGTGATTAACTAGAAATATATGGACTGAAAATCTTCCACACAGAGAAGTTTCTTGTACTGTTTTGTTTTTGGACCACTACACTTTAGTGGATTGTTTTGAGACTTCAGGGATACCACGGAGATTACTTGTTTTTTTTTTGCAATGAAAAAAATCAACACAATGGAAAGATTCAACAAGCTGTAAAATAACCGTGTAGACTCAGTGCTCGTGTTGGCCATGTATTTGAAAGTTTTCTGAATACAGCCACCCAAAGGAGTATACATGGAAACAAGAGCAAGTAAATGTCCGTACATTTTGTGCAGAACAGACCCTAACAAGTAACCCCACACACATTATGACATTCTCAGACATGCTGGATGCTAGAAAATTATATTAATAGCAACAATTCCTTATTAAGTGCCATAACATAAATATAGCTTTGCACCTCCACCCCCAAATGAACAATGTACTCGTACCTAATGTACACAGCTGTAAGTGTAAACCCCATGAAAGAGAATCCAAAACTTGCATTCCTCTGTGCAGATATATATACCCGAGTAATACCCTCCCTTGACTGTACAACACTGGGCTCCCCTTCAGTTTCCCTGCCTATACAGTTACCAACTGTGTAGATTCAGGGCTCTCAGCACAGTGAAGATATAAAGGAGGTCAAAACTCATTAGAATTGTTGAATCCCAAAAACTTGTAACAGTGTAGGGATGTACACTTTGTGTAGGCTCTTCCACACTGTTCATGCTGAATGCATGGCAACAGTGAATGATGACCTTGGGGGGCAGGTTACACTTACAGAGGTGTACATGCGTCTGTGAAGTGTAAAACTGGATGTATGGAGTGCACAATTTTGTGTCATTCTCTTTATTGTTTGTTAAAACGTATCTGCCCACATTATGTTAAAATTATTTTTTTTAATTTTCTTCCTTGATTGCATGATGCAGCTCTTAGCACAACCACGGGAAACAGAGCAATGAATGGCAGGTTTCTCAGTGCCAGTCAGATAACTATTCATGTGGCAGCATGTGTATGTGTAGGGCTAGAGTGTAGAAGGTCCTGGGTTCTACTACAAGGTCTGCAGCCTTTCCTCTAGTTCTTAAGCTGCATGTTTGTGCAATAACATAGGCACGGACAAAACTAATAAGATCCCTTTTGTTCACCTAAATTCAGTGTCTATGCACAGCATCATGCATCTAATGGGCACCAATGGAGATCATATATTCAGTAAAGCAGCAGATGTTTTTCATAGTTGCTAATTACATCTAAGCAGGTGATTTTCAGTACACTGGAGCTATTCAGCAAGCTATAAAGTATCAACACAGCCTATATTCTGTTTTTTCCTGCATATTTCAATACCATGGGAGTAAACACAAGGAAATTCTAGGCCTGAAATAAAATTGGCTCAACTGCTGCATTTGCAAAGTCATGAAGTTAGAATGTCTTCTGTAATATTATGGCACATCCCTGTATATCTTAACTTGGAGCAATTATGAATTAAACCATGGTGAATTTGTACAGAAAGTACCTTAAAATGTGACAGCAGATGCTTAATTTTATTTGTGTGCATCTATTACTAACATTTTCTTTCGTATTCCTCTCATTCCTCACTGCACTTTTAGTGTGATGCACCGCAAACGGGTAATGGCTGTGTTTACTGGGTTTGCGCGAAGCGTGGCAGACCACCTAGGAAGCAGACAGCCAAAAATAGTAACCAGATACATTTAATTAATGCCCTTGGCCATTATGAAAACCCAGCATGGAGTACAGATGAGTGTGCAACCTTTGTTTTACTGCTGAGACACTGCAGTTTACAGCAATGAAGTGCAACATAGACGAGTATTTCCTCAACACTCTTGTGGCAACAGGTGTAACTGTAGGACTGGCATACACATGGTCCTGGGTTTGATTACACTACATGTCATGTAGTATAATTTTTACTGACGTCTGAAATGCGACTCGCATTTGCGAACCACTTACCAATGCTCAAACAGGCATAACTCGCATGTGTTAACCATCGTGCAAATATGCTACTCATTGCGCTATGGAATTGTATATCTGATGCTTTATTAATGATGTTTAATGTCCATTTCCTTTATTTGACATAAAACTACATGTGGAAATACTGCAAATTCACTGCAAATTCAGGGCACATTCTAAGTATACATCATATATTCACAATGCATACATGCGTCTCCCCACCACAACCAGTACAACCCTGGGGACTCAGTATTTTTTACACACATATATCAACCACACTACAAAGTGTAATATATAATGTTGTGTGCTCCCTCAGAGAGAGCCAGTTGGTGGTGCTGACAACCATGTTCTGCTAAACTCAACCATCCAACTATGCTCAATAAGAGTACTTGTGCTTTTACAGAGCTAGGCTTCTGTGCACCTAAGACATACTCTACAGTTAGGCTACTGGCCTCATATGAACCTATGAATCTATGTGCCTATGCAGGCCTCTCAACCTGTTGTCCCCCATATGGTCTGCTGATGTCATCTACCATAAGTTAACTTGCAGCCATGTAAAGGTCAGACTTGTGCCGTGGCACTTGTGTAAAGTACAGAGTTCTGTAGTCTGTATACTTAGGTAAGAGTTCTGTTCTCACTGCAGTCAACTGTGGGTGTGCGCATCCAGCCAGGACTGCACGTGTGTATCCTGCAATTACTGCCCAAAAACCATAAACTGACAGTATTTTGATACTTGCACTTGCCTACACATCCATTTCAGGCAGGCCTCCCACAGTCTTCTCTCCAACATGCACTGCTGATGTCATCCACTATAAGCTGACCTACAGACATGCAAGTCAGACTTGTGCCATGGCGTTTACTTATAGTACTGTGTTCTGTAGTCTGTGTACTTAAATAGGTAGGGGTTCTATTCTCACTACAGTCGATAGGGTGTGTGAGCCGTTACTTGACATTACAGAGAGCCTTTTTTACCAGCATATGGGACACTGTTAGCACCATATGCTCAACAAACAATGCTAATGTAATCAGCTATATCAGATTACTGCACATGCAACCATCCCACCATGGTAGGATCAAACACTGGCCTGGAGCTCAGGCAGACATCAACTTAGGCTCATGGGAGCTTACTAGGCTATTGGCTCTAGGATCTTCATACGCCTAGCCATGTTATACCATTCTTCCCTTATTGACCAACTTGTATGGTCTATATTTCCAGAGCAAGTGTATAATCATCACCGACTGCCCTTATCCAAGAGGGACATGGATGACCTGTGGTAAATTTGCACTCTCCCATTCAGTTGTCCAAGTTGTGCTTAAATAGGGTCATTGAGGAGCTCTGTTTGACGTGAATTGGGAGTTTGTTCCAGAGGAGTGGCAATCTCTGGGAGATGTACCAGTCTCTGCAGCTTGCCTTGTTAATGTAGCAGGCTAGGTTAAGATCCCTAGAGTGAGTGAATCTTGTTCCATGTGACTTGTGGATGTGCAGCAGAGTACAGTGACAGTGCCTTCAGTCTGTCCATGGAGGTCATGTGTTGCAGGCCATGAATCGTCTTCCTGAGGTACATACAGAAGGGAGCACTGTACTCTCTTAGTGGTCTGATGACGGACAAGTACAGGGGAGTTGTAACATCCTTAGCTCTGGATGTGATGCCCTCACTTATGAGATGTGCAATAGAGAAGGCCTTCCTTACCACTGTGGACATATTGTGATCAAAGTTAAGGTTGCTATCAACCTGTGTATCAACCTGTGCTCCCAAATTTCTCACCACAGAGTTTCAGCTAAAGGGAGGTACTGTTAAAACTGTAATGTGCAAGGATTTCCTCTTGGTCGAAAGGGATAACACATTATTTTGCATTCAATGGTATCAACTCACACTCGCCCACAAACTAGTAAACCATCCACTAAATGTCCCATCCCTCCATAATCTACTCCAACCCTATCGCACTACCAGACCACTAAGATCCAGCAACAAAAATCACTTGCAGATTACTAAAGCCAATAACTCTGCTGGTGAAGCACTATTCTCTTGCACCACAGCCAAATTATGGAACTCCCTCCCACCCACAATTACCTACGTACCATCATGCAACCCACTTCAAAACTTTACTAAAAGCGCACCTAAAAACATGCTGGCTATGCCCTTGCAACTCCCACTCTAATATCACCCACCCCATCCATCCACTACCTTTCTTTCCACCCCACTAACTACCTTGATTATAGCAAGCTTGGATGCTCATAAGCCTACTAATTATTATACAGCAGGAACTTCTTATTTTAACAATTGTTAATGTTTGTTATGTACTTCGCAGATAAAAATTCTAGATGTCTACTGATGTACTATGTTCTTCATCTGCAACTACATTTGTAATTGTTAATTGCTATGTTAATCAAATTGTTAATTGCTATGTAAATCAAATGTAACTACTGTCTGTATATTTTAACTGTAGAGCTTTTCTCCCCGGGCCTCTGCTGAAAATGGACCTACGTCCAGTCGGACACTCCCAGTCAACAAATGTAAATAAATAAATTTAATTGGACGGGCTGGTCCCATGGCTTTGGGACCAATCATTTGTCTGTGCAAGGCCATCTTGTAGTATTGTCAACATTGTTGGGGGACTCGATGACTGCACCCAGTTTGGAGTCATCTGTGACATGGTAAGCCACAGGCCTTATCTTTTCCCCTGGACGTCTGAGAAATACACTCCAAACAGTAGGAGGCCCAGCACAGATTCTTGTGGTACACCAGTGGTAACTAGTCTGCTGCTAGAGAGGGAATCCCCAACTTTGACTGTGTGTTTTCTGTTGTTGATCCAACTGGCTACCAATCTAGTGACATACGGGTTAATTCCCAGCTGTGTGAGTTTCTCAATGATGCATGAGTGGGGGATTGTGTCAAAAGTCCAGCAGGTTTAATAAGCATGATCTACCTTAAAGACAAATTGTGTCAGGTCTAGAGTTTGAAGGTCACCCATGTCTTTGTTGATCATGTCCATGAATATTCTCTCCTTGGTCTGGCAGTTAGGCTTATGGGTCTATAGTTCCTAGGGTCAGTTGATGGACCATTTTTGTGCAAGGGAATTAATGTTGCTGTGTTCCACTCTGCTGGCACAAAGCCAAAACATACACTGTTGTTGGATAGTACCAACTGGTCCCGCTACATCCTGTTTCAGACTATTCAGTAGACAGCCTGGGATGTTATCCATTCCCACAGAGGCTGCATTTTTGGCCATGGAGAGTGCAATTTTGACTTGCTCTTTTGTGACAGGCATGCTTTGGGATATGTCTGGTGGAGACGGGGGGGGGGGGGCGGCTGAAGTTTGCCCCAAATCTGTCTGCTAGCAGGTTGGCTATGTCCTCAGGATCAGGATGAGTGGTACCATCCACTACTAATTTGGCACAAAGCTGGCCCTTCCTATTTAGAATTCTGAGGTAGCTAAAGATGGTCTTCTGACTATCTTCAGCTAGGGATTCTAGTTCAGCTTTGTACTTGGCTTCTGAGGACTTTACATGATAGTTAATTTGCTTTTTCAAGCTAAAGAGGGTGCCCTTCCTCTGCAGAGTCAGTTCACTTTTGTTCTTAGACATTACTTTCTTCCACTTGTTGTATAATCTTATTTATGCTTGATACCCACCAGGGTGGCTTGTTTTTCTGTGAGGACCTTGTTTTGATCCGCTCAGGTTCAGCCGACTCTATACATTTGTATAGGTGTTTATACAGACTATTTGTAGACAAATTGTTATAACAGCCATTGTTGACAATGGTAGCAAGGGGTCTTAGGAAGCTATAGTTTCATTTGGAGAAATACTTCATCCTTTCTCATCTTCAGGGGGTGTCCAGTATGATTATTAATTCAAACGAGACTGAACTCTGATCCGACATGACCAGGGAAGGCAACACACACACTGACCAGGGACAGCAACGTACACAGGAGTTAGTGCAGAGACCCCCTATGCTGGTGAGTACTAAGTCTAGGACATTCAAGCCCCTTTTGGGGGTGCAGACTGTTACAGAGCATGTGTATTAAAGTCCAGGAACCTTAGGGAGAGCATGTTTCTGCTCATACATGGCTCCCAAATGATGGAAGGACAGGTGAAATCACACATGACCAAGGTGTTTGGCTATACAGTACGTGACTCAAGTAGGTCCATGTAGGCAGAGTGGTTCTCATGGTTCATGGTGGGGGACCTATATCTAAACAATGATGTGAAAGGGGGTTTTACCTACAGTCAGTTGGACTTGGAGTTGCGCACCGGAGTCGTACTGTCTAACCAGTCTTGAGGTGTACTTGCCTTTAATGAAGACATGTACACTTCTGCCTTTTCTTTCACACTTGTTCTGAAGTCGGAATGTGTGGAAGGCATTGTAACCTTGCAAGGCTGGGGGGGGGGGGTGGCTATCTATGGCCTTGAACCACATTTCTGACTGCACAGATATTGGCATCTCCCAAGGTAAGGAGTGCTTCCAATGAGTGCAGTTTCTGATTTACACTCCTTGCATTAAGCAGCACATCCTTCAGTTTGTCTCTAGTGGATGTTTTTACATTGGGAATTTAGCTTTTCTGATATTGCTTAAAAAGGCCACTATGGGGAAGGCAAACACTTTTACCACTAACCAAAAACCAAGAGGTGACAGGTGAAGATCATCTGTGGCAAAGCAGAGTAGTCTGTCAACCATACCTTCCCAGGATGACAGATACTGGATCCCCCTGAATTGACAACAGAAGCTAAGCCAATTGATGAAGTCGATCATGTTTTGTTTATACTCAAGGATCATCCTTGGTGAAGGTGGAATGCTGCTTAGGGCTAGGGACATACCTGCCTGGGACAGAATGTGAGAGCTCAGTCATGTAGCTCTTCATATAGTACAGTGAAGTACGTTTCCAGTCATTCTACTGCAACATGGACTATGACAGTCATAATGGTGCTTGTTTTTGAGAGACCCGAGTGTGTGCATGATCTAATGAACCCCGGCACCTGACAGGAAGCTGACCGTGACCTTCCCCTTGTCTAGCCTGGTGAGGAGGATACCAGTTTGTCTCACTATGGAGTTGCTTATGACAAAGACATTTGGTTTTGAGGTGCTTTGCCTCAGGGGCTTATTGGCTGAAACACTGTTGTGTGTATTATCACGTGTAGTGGATTCTGTTGAGTCTGCAGTAGGTTTCTGCTTGGGAGGTCTTTGATCTTTATGTAGGTTTCTACAGAGTATCTCTGCATATGTGGGTTTGTGTGTTGTCAGCTTATGTACAAGAGATGAAGTGTGTGTGTGTGTGTGCTTACAACACATTTGATATCTGGCTTGTTATGCGAGAGAATTGATTCCAAATTCGGAGTATAGCTACAGCTCTCACATGTTGTATTAGTTTGTTTTAGCAGTAACTGGTTGTCAGTAGACATGAGGCAATTGCTACAGTGCCTCAAGATGCCCATGTCAATCAGGCTGCCTGGATAAAGGGTGGGAAACTGTCCATCTATTATGGAAGGTCTATACTGTAGTAACTAGTGGGAAGAGGGCTAGATGGACCAGATTTTGCTGTAAGACTAAATTGTCTATTCTGTTTAGAGCTAGGGATAGAAAAATGTGGCAATGTATCACAATGCACAACTGAGTTGCTTGCACAGCAGCAGTGCAAGCTTGGAGTTGCAATGGTAAAATGAGTGCAAACTCGGCCAAACACTATGCTGGAATACAAGCAAAGTTAAACTATTTTATTCCAGCAATCCTAAACTCAGATGGGTCCTTGGCTGCACACTTCTGCCACAAGGGTGCAAGGGGGCTTTCTTAAAGTAAGAGAGCTGGGTTTAGTCCTCAAATGATACCAAACCATCTAGATTCAGAAAACCTGAATCCAGCCTATGGTATAAAATGCAGAAGTACTAGAAATTCAAAGTGCAGAAAATCACAAACACAACAGCAGGAAAAACGTTTAAATTAGCAATTCAATACAATACTACAACAAGAGTGTAGACAACAAACCTTCCTAGTATGAAATAAGTGGTCTGGAATCCAAGTGCATAAACCAGAACTAAGACACTTTCAGTATAACAAGCAAGCCTTCAACCAGCAATTCCCAACTTAGAAGGGTGCAGGCTATCCTCTCCTGCCACAAGAGTCTACACCACAAACCTTCCTAATGTAAAATAACTGGTTTAGAGGCCAGGTTCTTAAACCACAACAAAGACGCTTAGAACAACTCGCATAATAAGCATTCAAACAACAATTCCCAGCTCAGAAGAGCAGAGGCTACAGTCTCCTCCCACAAGTGTGTGGACTACAAACCTTCTTAATGTAGGACAACTGGCCTGAAGCCCAAATGCTTAAAACAAAATTAAGTGGCTTAGAATAACAGTTACAATTTAATGCAATACCAGACAGATGACAGTAACATTTTTTAATCTACCCACACACAAAATGTCATGGTTAGTAGGCCCTGTGTTATCTTGATGACAAAGCCCTGTGGTGGATGAGGGATTCCTCTGTGGAATCAAAGTACTTCTCTTGCACTTTCTCTTGACATAACCTTCCCACATGGGGCAATCCAATGGAGATGTGGAAGAGGTATGGGAGCAGGGTAGTCTAGAAGCCTATCAGAGTGAGCTGTCCTGGAGCAAGCAGGTAAGAATCATCAGCTGCAGACAAAGAAGGGGAAGAAATGCAGATTTTCACCAAACCAAATCAGTCTCTGGACCAGACCGTATCCATTCTGCCACATCAAAGGTAGAGACTGAAGCTGGCCACCTGGAATTCACATCTCAGGGATTCAAAGACTCCAAGGGCATGCCAGGCTCCAGAGCCACTTCTGTCTGCCCCACCACTGAGATCAGACACAAACCACTGAGTACCGAGGAAGAGAGAGGGAGGGACTACTCAGACTTGAAGCGTCAACCCTAGCCAAGAAGCCCTAGCACTAAATGGTTGGCTCTGAGACCCGCTCATCTCCAAGACCACCAGAGGTGAGAAGGTCACAGTAGGGGTGAGAGCTAGAATGGTCCACTCTGTCAGACCAGACTCACATGATGGGAAAGCAACTAGCTCCAGGAACACTGGAGCCACAAGGCCAAGGGAGAAAACAAACCAGTTGTAGCCGAGGACCTGCAGTAAATGGGATCAGGCTTGACTGCATATGAGCCTGCAGGAAGGACCACATCAACTGCTGCAACTCGGTAGGTCTAATACTCCCAAAATGACTATGAAGTGGCTAACAAGGTGGTCTTGGAAGCCCTTCTATCAGAAAATGTCTTCAAGGACTAGGCCTTAACCAGAGTAGATCAGATCACGATGGAGAAGCTGATGACTCCAGGGAAAGCTCTTTGGGTGTAGAGGGTGAAAAAGAGTGAATCCTGCTTGAAGAAGCCCCTTTAAAGAGGAAGGGGCTAGGGATGTTAAGTGTTGAGGAAGGAACCTTCACAACAGCCTGCAACATGGAGAATGGGTCCAAATATTCGGATCTGAAGACAGAGGGGATGCAGCCAGAGGAGCTCAAGATCTTTGGATCTTCAAATCTGGCTGGTTAGAAGCAGGTGGAGCTGCTGGCTTGTGATCCCCTTTTGGTAGTCTGGGGTCTCGCTCTGACCACAATCGCTCATCCCATATACTGGCCAGAGCAGAAGAAGTAGCCTCTCCAACAGGCATAAGTACCTTGAGGACTAGCTTAGCCCTTTAATCATTGACAGCCCTAGATCCAAAGCTGCCAGAAATAGAGCACTCCGCCTCCAAGTGAGCAGCCCAGAGGCAGTTAACACACTGACTGCACAAGTCCTGTGAAGGAAGCTTGTGGCTACATACCACGCACTTTTTAAACTCCTTATCCATACCTAGAAAGTACAGTTTTGTACCTACCATAAATGTAGATGTTAAGGGATTGCCTTGCTGCAGCTGTGACAATTTTATAGTCCGCCGGCCACAGTCCGGCCCTCCCAAAGATACCAGAGTATGTCGGTCATTGCATGCCTCATTACGTCAGACGGTCCAGGAGTACTATAGGGTATGATGACCGGCGTCATTTCCCCAGTCTTTTTTCCCCCCCCATAAGAAGAGAGAAAAAAGAAGAGACAAAAAAAAAAACACACCAAAAAAAACATGTACAATATATACATTTGTATATACAAAAATAGCATGTAAACTCTCACCTACACAACCACCCTGAAACACAGGGGGGAGGAGGGAGTGGGGAATTGGACTGCAATCCTCGGGCATCACCACATTTATGGTAGGTACAAAACTCTTCTTCTTTCTTGCTTATTTCCTGCTGTCCTGACAATTGGTAAAACCCTTGTAGAGGTGAGAGGGAGGGGGGCAGCAATAAAAAGTAGCAGGCATAACAACAATGTGCCTTGTAAAACATGCTGGCCAAAACAGCTGGCTCTACTAGAGCTATATGGCAGGGTGTATGCCTAGAGAAAGTAGTATGCACCTTAGTAGCTGCTTCTTCCATATCCTTGATTTCCTTACTTAGAAATCTTTGTTGAGTGGCTGTGTACCTAGTGGAATGAGGCCTAATCCCAGCTGGAACCTTGCTGCCTAATGTTTGAATACAAAATGCAACAAAAAGCCAATCCACCTAGAATCCACTAAAATAGTTGTTTGTTTTTGGCTTGCAGCAGACTCAAAAGAAACAAGAAAAACAAAAGAGTCTGGAGGAATCTTTAGTCCTGCTCCAGAAAATAAAATAATAATATGCTGTATTGCATCTAAAGTGTGTGCAAAATGCAAAACTTTTTTTTTTTTATTCTGCAAAAAGCAAAAAGCAATGTAGATAGAATGGTTTAAAAACACAGCCACACTAGAGGGCATAAAGGAAGGATTAGTGCTGATACAACTTAATGATACCCTGTCCTTATGGAAAAAAAAAAAGCCTGCCACTTGCAGGGCCTGCAACAGAACTTACTTCTTGCAGAAAGTATGGCCAACAGAAAAAGCATCTCAAATGAGCAGTGTCAGCAATTCAGCATAGCTAGCAGGCTCAGGTAGTATGAAAGTAAGTTTTTTGAAGCACAAAATTGAGAAAGGAGGGAGTGAGCTCTACTTTGGGGGTCTCTCTACACCTTTGCTGAGAAAAAGGATCACGAAAACAAAGGTGGAGACAACAAGGTGGGTCACAAATCATGAGCCCCTGAATGAAATGCAGCATGAAAGAGAATGGAACTTTGTCCAATAATTCAGTAAGATATTGAAGAGTGGAGACATTGAAAGAAACAAAGTCTCCAAGTCTTCTGATCTCCAGGAAAAATTTTGCTGTACTCAAAATAAAAAAATCTCCATTTTCTGCGTACACTCTCTAGTACTAGGCCTTCTGGCCTGATCCAGACATTACAAACTTGTTTAGGCGGGACCTACGCTGAGAGAACACCAGAATGTATGCAATATGTGAGATGAAGAATTGAAGATTGAGAATGCAGATAGAGGAGATGACTGGAATAACAGATGAGGATGAGATTACAAGAGAGATAGATACCTTTACAAGACTCCGCACAGAAGTCATTTCCAAGTGTTGCCGAGGCGAGGCTGGGCTGAGCTATCAAAATCATCCCTGTCCTGTCTGTCTGACCTTTTAGTAAAAGAGAAAGAAAAACTGTAGCGCAGAGAAAGGCGAGACATCCAAGGTTTCCAAGCCTGATGATGTGATCTTCCCTTGTGCAATAGCTGGGCAGCTGAGCGGTTTGTGCAAGCCGAGCAGTTCTGGTGGAATTCCCCATGGATGTGTCAATTTCTGAAAATACATGAAGATCCAGTTTTCACTCATTGGGGATAACATGATGTCTGCTTAAATACATCTATGGGAGTTACATCTGTGCTGGCAGAAACCTTGCCTGAAGAGTCAGTTTGCCCCCGCCGCGCGTCTCCCATAAAATCATTGCGCAGTGCCGCCGCCCCCATATTGATAAAGTCTCCTGCTTGTTGATGTGTGTCATGACACGGTTTTTGTTTGTTGATGAGAATCAGCACATGCCAGTTGTCTGTCAACCCTTGAGCATGCATCAATAGTAACTCTGGACTGCTTCAAACCTCCTTCATGGAAATATAAGCCACTGTTCCCTCTGGCAGGATATGTTAGATGCCACTTTCCAGCAGTATGGGCTCCCAAGCAGTGTTTTATTTAGAGAATGTCTCCTCGTCTGACTAGAAGGTCTGGGTCGCTCTATGAGGATCCCCTGAGTTTAGGTAGCCCATTCCTTTTTGAGAATTCCTTGACTTTAAGGAGCCCACCTCATGAGCTTGTCAGGTATTATTTGAATGACAGTGTCCAGCATTTTGCAGCTTACCGTGCAGTGCTTTGTCCATACATTTTGCAGATACTCCTACCGCACCATAATAAATGCCATGGAATTGGGATGCTTGCAGTGCCGTGCTTTGCATGATAGGACTGATGAGATAGTTGATGGACTGATGAGATAGTTGATGTTTTGTTTGTCCGAGTGGAAGTTGTTCTGGGCTGCAAAAAGAAGCACATCCAAGCTGCTGGTCTTGAGGAGGCTGGAGCTGGACTTTATTCGTTCTACAGAATACCTAGGCTGACTGCTATGACATACTCATCCAGATGCCTAGGCATTCCTTTACCTTTCTTGAGCCAAGAATCAGGCTGTAGAAGGTTGTAAGGATAAGCCTAGATGCAGTGGAAGTGATTTGGCATATAAATTTGAACCTGAAGCCATAACTTGAGGTACTCTGGGCGCAATGATGTAAGCCAATACCTGCAGTAGAGAGAGGAAAGGGCAATGAATGATTCTGATAAAACACATGAGTACTTTCTGCAACTTAGCCTTATATTTCTGCGAGGTAAGCTTCTGTGAGATCAAGAAGTTACCAAAGTTATATCCTTGTTCTTATCCAGTGATCCTTGCTTAACGTCAACACAGTTGCTGTAACGTGAACATCTTGAACTTGGGAGGACAGATAAATCAAAGTTGGTAGAAAATCAAGCCCACTCTTTGGCACGTTCCCTGACTTTGAATAGCTAAATCGAAGAACTTAAACTGGCCTTCTGGACACAGAGGACCTGATCTGAGTAACCTTGAGAAACTTGCCTGAGAGCCTCTTTTCTTTGGTTTCCCTGAATGGCATGGAGCCTTTGAAATCTGCATTGTGTGGAAATAAATGTGTACCGTGGAAATAATCATCACCCCCAGGTGATGAGTGATATCCAGGGATAATTCTTCTTGGGGAATTAAATCTCCTTCTAAGGAGCTGCCAGGCCAGGAATCACTGCGGCTAGAGTCCACTGGAGAGTCACTGGCTGCTGAAAAGGGGTTTGAGCCTGCCTCTGCCAAAGTCCAGGACTCTGCCCTGTCAGTCTGAGTCTGGGCTGGCTGTCTGGATGAGCCCCTACCCTACCAGGCCAAACCTTACCCCTAGACCCTAGCACCATAAGACCTACCCCAGCCTGGGCTGCATTTCTACTAAAGCTTTGGCTGCACCTTTCTTCCAAAACACAGTAAACATAGACTTAGCTTTGGCTCTTTAATTTTCTTTAAAACATTTTCTTAACTTGCTCTGACAACACAAAAGAAACTAAAGGCACTCAAAATCCAAACAGAACATTGCTCTGCTAAGGAGCAATCAGCATCCTTGCATTAACAACATCAACAGAACTCTGCAAGAATGCGAGGCCTGAACTCAAGAAAAGAACACTGCAAAGCCACCTTCAGGCGGCCTGAACAGCATCAAACCAAAAATTGCAGATTCTTTTACTCAATCTGAGACCTTACAGCATCAAAATAATTTCAGCCTTGAACTCAGATAATTCAAATATTTCCAATATAGATTTCACAATTCAACTATAGATAATTCTTGATAAAAGTATATATGAATATCAAAAACTTGCCTCTTTATCAGGGTGCAAGAAGTATATACAAACTACTTTGCTTTCAAAAGCAACAGTTTTTCTTCATCAGAGGGGACTCTTAAACAAAGGAAGATGGCGAGGGCACAGCCTGGGACTCTTAAACAAAAACACAGGAGGAGGGCAGAGGTCCTCTTTCAAAAGCTTATTACCACATCCTCCACACACAGGAGGAAGGAGAAAGGACCCAAGGCCTATGCAAGCAAAATTCATTCTCCTAAGACTAGCTCACAAGGGCATCCTGTCTTATTCCCAACAAATGCTCTATCTTGAGTAGAAAGAGTGCAAGGCGAAAAATCTTCTTTAGGAAAAGTAGAGGGCAGGAGAGATCACATCAGAATCCCCCATGGTAGGAAACTCTCTTAAACGAAAGAGTCTCCTCACAATGAAGCCCGAATCAGGAATATCAAACTCCTGTGTTCCATCCAGCCTTCCTTATCAGGTAGTAGGAAATGAACCTCTAACTTCCCTAATCAAATTCCAACCTATCTTGAGCTGCGCATAAACTATCTTACTCACAGGTGAAGGAAATCGATTCTTAAAGGGTGGGGCATAGAACTGAACATTTTACTAAAAAAATTGGCAACAGAAAGGAGGGAGGTTGCCTTAGGCAGGGGAAGAAAGAGAGGGTGCCTGAGAAGCCCCCTCAGCCTGGCCTGCCTCCTGAGAGGGCACATAGCTGGCTATAAGCCTCTGCACAGGAACTACCTGAGGAAGCATAACCTCCCAGCTTGCCTGAGCCTGAGACTCCATCTGGAAACTCGGGGCTGCCTGCCCCTCCCCTAATGCTTCAAGTATCGTTTTATCTTTGCCTGCTTCTTGCCTGAAGCAGGCTCGAACCCTTATGGCATATTCTGTAATTACACATCCGGGCAAACACTAAGCATATTATAATTCTTCCTCCTCTCATCTTTGCAAGGCGGCAATCTAAGCAGGCTCCTGACGGCATATGTAACAACTATAATTGCAATCTCAGGCAAACACTAAATACACAATGTGTGCTAAACAAGGTATATACACAATGTATGAAAATCATACACAGACTGAGGCAAAACAAAAAAGCAATGTATTAAATACCTTCCAGGGCGAAATACATGTTCTAGCGAAAAGCCGTTGCATCTGTATCAGAGCTGAAACTCCGTTTTCTGTGGTCGGTCTGAAACTCACGCCACATCTCAAACTTCTGCATGGACGCATGCGACAGATTCAGAAATGGGACCGTCATTAGTAAAAAATGATACTGGCGTCAGTCTAAAATTGCTCACCTGAGGTACTGACTGATGTCGGACGAATCGACCCCCGGACTCTCTCTCGCAAGAAACACAAATTCTGTGAAAGAAGCCTAACTACAAACTTTGTCACTCACTATTATTTTTTTATTAGCAAGCAAAAGAATAAAAAATGACAAAAACTGGCAACTACTCTGACAGCTATGAAATCAAGTCAAGAAACAAGTTAATAGATATAAAAAGTCTTATTATACATGCCTACAACATAGCCATAACAACTATAACAATTCTGGTCCTCCACATTCTCTCATCAACCCAGATAGAATAGAAAATCCCAGCCCATATCTAGACAGTCCCCCTTCAACAAACAGCTAGCTATTTCAATACATACATCATAGAATCAACCTTCCCCCAGAATATCTAAAACTAGATACGGATGCAACAGCATGCCCAATTAGCATTTTTAGTAGCAGATCAACGACAGAGAAGCCTGTGTCCCTAACTTACAGAAAATGGTACATTATTGCCTTAAACAAAGGAGATAATTCTACTGGCATTACAAATTTCTATCCCATAGCCATCCTGTCTCTCCTCTCGAAAATCCTTGACAGATGTATACATCAACATTTTTTCTAGTATCTCGTACAAAATAAGCTAATGATCAATCTGCAACATGGGGTTTTGCCAAACCACAGCACCTCCACTGCATTACTATCATTTATATACACTGTCAAAGCTTACAACTCTAATAAGCTTTTATCACCAGTATTTTGAGATCTATCAAAAACGTTTGATATGTCTCACACACTAAACTTCTCAATCAACTTTCTACCCTGGCTCTATCATCCCCATCTATTCAATGGTTCTTCAGCTACCTTGCCAACAGGCAAAAAGCAGTAAAATGGCAACTCCTGCATACATTCCCACTTCCACAGGAGTCCCACACGGATCCATCCTTGGTCTTAGACTCCAATATTTTTATCAATAGCAGACATCCATTTTCTAGTGAAGGGCACCTCGATTCAATAAGCAGATGACTCCACCATTACCTGCTCTTCAAATACCTTCACTCGCCTTCACAAAATCACTCTATAGGCTGTCATCTTCACTGAAACCTGGCTTACAAAGAGCACAATTCTTCCTCAACCCCCAAAATACAAACTCCTCCTCTTTACCCTAAAAACTCACACCCCTAACAAAGCATCTTTCAAAATCTTTTCAGCAAATGGAATTGAAATTTAATTAGTTCACCATACCAAACTTTCAGACGTCATAATAGATGATAATCTTAAATTTGACCTCCAACATCCAAAGCAATATCAGAAAAAAAACATAAAAATAAGCATGCTACACAGAAACAAACATTTTCTGAGCACACCCACAAAAATTACTCTAGCCAAAACCTACTTTCTGGACTCCCGACTCTATGAATCTCCAGTTTTAAGCAATTTACAGTCATCCATAAAAAAAAATAAACTTGAAAACTGCTACAACAAAACTACCAAGTTTGCTAGTAACTCGTCCTCCTTTACCCATCACTGTAAAGATCCTCATACCCTTTAGCTGGCTGGAACTGCCCCCTTTACCTCTCCTACATTCAGTTGATAATACATAAAATCATACAGAAACCATTAACCTGTCCATCAACATACATTTCCCTACAAAACTCTGAGATCAGACAACAAAACTTCTCACTATAAATAAACCAAATAAATCCCCTGAACAAAGCCTATACTTGCACTCAGCAAAAATGGAACTCCCTACCTCCAACGACCAGCACTACTTCTAACCTACCAACCTTTAAATGTTCCCTAAAAGAATATTTTACAAAATCATGGACCTGCTCCTGTGCCAATCATGGCTGAACTTACTCACTAAACTTCACTCACCCACTTAACCCAAGTACCCTTACAACCCTCTCCCAACTGCCTACTCCACTCCTTTCTTTTGTTTTTTCCTCACAATCTTACCTAATTCACTTCACCTCTGTAGTGCTTTCTTCTACCTATTTTTCTTCCCCCTTACTCGCCTAAGCTACCTGAAGACACCCTACCCTTTTCTCTTCTTATAATCCCCTTCTCCCTCCATCCTTCTTTCTTTTATAGCCATAACATGGACACCATCTCTCATACCAAGACATGACTTAATTTCCCCTCACTGCCTCTAATCATGCAATCTCCAATATCTCTCTGAAATATCTTACTAAATTTGCCTCCGGTTTCATTTACCGCTTTCTAATCTATATAACAAATAAGACTAATGAGTTTTCCTCACATTTTTCCAACTCATGTTACCGTTTTTCACTGCATTCTAAGAAACAAATGTTCTATGTTTTTCTCATTTACTACACTTTTTCACGCGTATGTTTTTGTAGTGTAACATGACACTTTGATAACTGCTTTTTGAAAGACAGTTATTGTGGAGCATTTCTCCCCAGCTTCCGCTGAAAATGGGTACTTTCTGCTCAAGTCGGACTTTCCCAATAAACAAACTAACAAAATTTCATCTTCAGTCTCAGAATCAAATGTTAAGTCACAAAAACTCTCCGTCTCTGTACATATAAAAGACATTTTTTTAAACTTTAAATCCCAAAGCAATTACCAAATTGTCCCATACATAACACTGGGCTACTACAGTCTCCTTTTTTGTTCTTATTCTCACAGATGGCCTTTACTTCACACACAAAAAAAAAAAAAGTTGCTTAAAAAAAAAAAGAAAAAAAAAACAGTTTTACTCACAGTTTGTTGCTCCTCTCTATTTTATTTTCCTGCTACATAGGCTGGTACTAGGCTATCAGCCCTAGGGTCTATACAAGCATAAACAAACGTAACAACCCAAAGGCACGCATGTGGGACAAAGTGCTCGGTCCAAACCAAAGCAATAGGTAAAACAAATTGTGGACCAGCACAATGGTAAAGCAAGACAATAATTTAATTAAATCAAAAAGTTAAAGCCATATAAATGGCTCACAACAACCAACAGACCGGTTTCGGCTATACAAAGCCTTCTTCAATGCTCATAAATTGTAACATAAAATTATGTAGCATCCAACCTCCTGGTCTTAAATAGGAAAGATTTAAAGAGACATTACAAAAATAAGTATATAATGACAAATCCATTAAAGTTAAATACTTATGCAAAATCTTCTGGTAGTAACTACATGTAAATGTTAAAACTGAAAAGAAAACAAAATGATACTTATAAATATGTGTAAATGAATCAAAATGCAATATTATAAGGAAAAATATATGGCATATTCAACATAATTATACATGAGGATAAAGAGTAAATCTTATTGATATTATTATTAGGATAACTCACCTCTACACATAGTTGTTCAGGAATAATAATGCCAATCAAAATGCGTGTGGATTATTTATGGCTAAGTACACACAAACTAAATAATTATTATTCTATTTCATTAAGCCCAGGTTTGAACAATGCTCCTAATCTGGTTATCCACGTTTTCCATATTATTGAGCTTCGTGTGCCAACCTACTTTAAAATTCCTATGCATTTGAATCTTATCAATAATCACAAATTTGAAAACAGCAGTGGGGTGATTCGTAGTATGTTTGTATAGGGCATTAGACAACCTTTTATTTCTTATCGCACTAAAGTGTTCACTAATTCTGAGTTTAAATGGCCTGGATGTCTGACACACATAAAAAGCAGAACAGGTACAGGTGGCCAAATAGATGACCCAATCTGAGCTGCAATTACCAAAGATGGTGATATTATAAAACTTTTGATGTGTTTTTACAAGAAAATTCTTTGTTTTTTAAGATGTGTTGACAGGCACTACAATGACCACAAGGAAAACAGCCAACCAATGGATCACCAAATAACGTGGTCTGGACAGTCATCTCAGGTGTGTACCTCTTATAATGAGTAAGGCGAGAGTGTATGGTGCGTCCCCTGCGATATGAGAAAGCACATAGCTCTGGTAAAATCTCATTAAGGAATTCATGAGATTTTAATATGTCCCAGTGTCTATTGATGATTTCCCTGAATCTCGATGTATTATTTCCATAAGTAGTTACAAGCCTGATTGGTTGGACAGAATTAGAATTGTCATCTTGTTTCAAATGTTTATATTGTAATAGATTTGAATGTGTCACATGGTTCGTCTGATCAACAGTACTGGAAATATGATGCTTTGTATATCCAGGGTTAATAAGCCTATTAGCCAAATCTTGTCTACAAACTTGATGTTGTTCTTGTGAAGAGCATATGCGTTTCATGCGCAAAAACTGAGATTTAGGAATATTACTGATGATGTGGCGTGGATGAGAACTGGTTGCATGAAGCAATGTGTTATATTGAGGAAATTGTCTATGAACCGAGGTGGCCAATGTATCGTCTGAAAGTCTTGAGACCACAACATCCAAAAAAACAATTTCTTGGTGCTCTATGTTGACAGTAAATTGTATGTCAAAGGGATTATTATTCAAATAACCTACAAAATCAGCCACTTGGTCTTTGTTAGCACGCCACACCATCCAGCAATCATCTAGATATCTTCTCCAGATATCTAAATGATTCATATAAAGATTCTGATGGACATCATATATATAGGATTGTTCGAAGAATCCCATAAATAAATCTGCATAAATGGGGGCAAAAGATGCCCCTATTGCAGTACCCTTGATTTGCCAATATGGTTTTCCATCAAAATAGAAAATGTTTTTGTGCAGAACATATTCCGTAAGTTTCACCAAAAAATTATTGAAGCCAGTGGAATATAATTCCGATTTCTTCAACCAGTATGAAATAGCCAAAATACCAGCATCATGGGGAATACTTGTATATAAAGATGAAACATCCAATGTGCATAACCACCAGTTTGCTTCTAACCGAGCATCCTGGATAATATTTAGAAATTCCGTAGTATCCTGAATCCTTGATCTGACCATAGGTAGTAATGGCTTCAGATAATAAGTAAGAAAAGCAGATAATGGTTCTGTTAAGGATCCTCTACCAGAAACAACAGGTCTACCTGGGGGATTGTTGGAATCTTTATGTATTTTTGGGAGAAGGTATACGTATTGTGGCATGGGTTCATCCACTTTAAGTTGTTTACCAACCTGTTTAGTAGTAATACCCTCCTCAATTGCCAGATCCAAAAAGGAATCAATTTGTACCTTAAAGTTGGGTGTGGGATCTACAACCATTTGTATGTAATAACGAGCATCAGACAATTGTCTTAAGGCCTCCGCCTTGTACTTAGAATGATCCATAACCACAATTCCTCCCCCCTTATCAGCTGGAGTGATCACAATGTCATGGTTATGTTGAAGCTCGGAAAGAGCAAGTCTCTCAACCTGAGTAAGATTATTTCTAATGGGTTGATATAATGTTGAAAAATGTAAATCTTTCATGACCCATTCTTTAAAGATGGACACATGTTTGTCCATGGGTGGTGTAAAGGTAGATTTACCAAATTTGAAACCAGTAGATCTTTGAGTATTGTCATGACCTGAAAAAAATAGCTTAAGGTTTAACAATCTACAAAAATCATTAACATCTTGTAACAAATTATGTTCAGAAACAGGTGCAGTGGGAACAAAATTGAGGCCTTTATTCAATACTTGGTAGTATACAGGTGATAGTTCAAATGATGAAATATTAAGAACATTATTTATTGTTTCACAATTTCTTGTAGTAAAGCCTGCAGAGTGGATGTTCCTATGTCTATTTCTGTGCTTCCTCCCTCCCCTTCGTGTCTTGTGTCTAAAGGGGCCGGCTGCTTTCTCTTAGCAGCTGGGGACGCCTGGCGTGACGGTACATCATAATCTGTGACAGATGAGGTCTCATCCTCTGATGTGCCACTAAATGTGGATTTTGTCCTTCTCAGTATGGATCTTGGCCTTTTCCTGCCTTTATTGTTTTTGTTAGTTCTGTCAGTAAACCTAACATTCTTGGATGTGACAAAGGGTTTACCTTTGTCAATCAGCTAAATCCCTATTAAATTTGTGTATTTTCCTCTTCATCAATTGTTGTTCTAAACTGGCTAAGTCTTTAGCTAAATCAGAAATATGTTCCTGAAAAAAAACTTCAGTTGCAAATGCTTGAGCTTCCAAACAAAATGTTTGAATTTCTGCTATTTGAGATTCAATAGTTCTCTCATAATAACTAGATAAGGTGTCAACAAAAAGCATTGAGGCCTGGTGTTGAGCATAAGCCCAATCCTGTGACAACTGAGTACATAATTCAAATAATAGTGCAGCTGATATCAGACAGAGATGTGGGTCGGTTTTTCAAAAATTAAACAGAAACATGAAGTCCCTAAGATCAAACATTTGGCACTTGAAATTATTCAAGGCCTACAAACTTAAAGATATCACACCAAGAGGTCTTAGGATCCATCTTCAACCACTTGTGTCAAATGTTGATACTCAGTTGTCACAGGATTGGGCTTCTGCTCAACACCAAGCCTCAATGCTTTTTGTTGACACCTTATCCAGTTATTATGAGAGAACTATTGAATCTCAAATAGCAGAAATTCAAACATTTTGTTTGGAAGCTCAAGCATTTGCAACTGAAGTTTTTTTTCAGGAACATATTTCTGATTTAGCTAAAGACTTAGCCAGTTTAGAACAACAATTGATGAAGAGGAAAATACACAAATTTAATAGGGATTTAGCTGATTATGACAAAGGTAAACCCTTTGTTACATCCAAGAATGTTAGGTTTACTGACAGAACTAACAAAAACAATAAAGGCAGGAAAAGGCCAAGATCCATACTGAGAAGGACAGAATCCACATTTAGTGGCACATCAGAGGATGAGACCTCATCTGTCACAGATTATGAAGTACCCTCACGCCAGGCGTCCCCAGCTGCTAAGAGAAAGCAGCCGGCCCCTTTAGACACAAAACACGAAGGGGAGGGAGGAAGCACAGAAATAGACATAGGAACATCCACTCTGCATGCTTTACTACAAGAAATTATGAAACAATAAATAATGTTCTTAATATTTCATCATTTGAACTATCACCTGTATACTACCAAGTATTGAATAAATTCCTCAATTTTGTTCCCACTGCACCTGTTTCTGAACATAACTTGTTACAAGATGTTAATGATTTTTGTAGATTGTTAAACCTTAAGCTATTTTTTTCAGGTCATGACAATACTCAAAGATCTACTGGTTTCAAATTTGGTAAATCTACCTTTACACCACCCATGGACAAACATGTGCCCATCTTTAAAGAATGTGTCATGAAAAATTTACATTTTTCAACATTATATCAACCCATTAGAAATAATCTTACTCAAGTTGAGAGACTTGCTCTTTCCGTGCTTCAACATAACCATGACATTGTGATCACTCCAGCTGATAAGGAGGGAGGAATTGTGGTTATGGATCATTCTAAGTACAAGGCAGAGGCCTTAAGACAATTGTCTGATGCTAGTTATTACATACAAATGGTTGTAGATTCCACACCCAACTTTAAGGTACAAATTGATTCCTTTTTGGATCTGGCAATTGAGGAGGGTATTATTACTAAACAGGTTGGTAAACAACTTAAAGTGGATGAACCCATGCCACAATACGTATATCTTCTCCCAAAAATACATAAAGATTCCAACAATCCCCCAGGTAGACCTATTGTTTCTGGTAGAGGATCCTTAACAGAACCATTATCTGCTTTTCTTACTTATTATCTGAAGCCATTACTACCTATGGTCAGATCAAGGATTCAGGATACTACGGAATTTCTAAATATTATCCAGGATTCTCAGTTAGAAGCACACTGGTGGTTATGCACATTGGATGTTTCATCTTTATATACAAGTATCCCCCATGATGCTGGTAATTTGGCTATTTCATACTGGTTGGAGAAATCGGAATTATATTCCACTGGCTTCAATAATTTTTTGGTGAAACTTACGGAATATGTTCTGCGCAAAAACATTTTCTATTTTGATGGAAAACCATATTGGCAAATCAAGGGTACTGCAATGGGGGCATCTTTTGTCCCCATACATGCAGATTTATTTATGGGATTCTTCGAACAATCCTTTATATATATATATATGATGTCCATCAGAATCTTTATATGAATCATTTAGATATCTGGAGAAGATATCTAGATGATTGCTGGATGGTGTGGCGTGCTAACAAAGACCAAGTGGCTGATTTTGTAGGTTATTTGAATAATAATCCCTTTGACATACAATTTACTGTCAACATAGAGCACCAAGAAATTGTTTTTTTGGATGTTGTGGTCCCAAGACTTTCAGACGACACATTGGCCACCTCGGTTCATAGAAAATTTCCTCAATATAACACATTGCTTCATGCAACCAGTTCTCATCCACGCCACATCATCAGTAATATTCCTAAATCTCAGTTTTTGCGCATGAAACGCATATGCTCTTTATAAGAACAACATCAAGTTTGCAGACAAGATTTGGCTAATAGGCTTATTAACCGTGGATATACAAAGCATCATATTTCCAAATACTATTGATCAGACGAACCATGTGACACGGTCAAATCTATTACAATATAAACATTTGAAACAAGATGACAATTCTAATTCTGTCCAACCAATCAGGCTTGTAACTACTTATGGAAATAATACATCGAGATTCAGGGAAATCATCAATAGACACTGAGACATATTAAAATCTCATGAATTCCTTAATGAGATTTTACCAGAGCTATGTGCTTTCTCATATCGCAGGGGACGCACCATACACTCTCGCCTTACTCATTATAAGAGGTACACACCTGAGATGACTGTCCAAACCACGTTATTTGTTGATCCATTGGTTGGCTGTTTTCCTTGTGGTCATTGTAGTGCCTGTCAACACATCTTAAAAACCAAAGAATTTTCTAGTAAAAACACATCAAAAGTTTATAATATCACCATCTTTGGTAATTGCAGCTCAGATTGGGTCATCTATTTGGCCACCTGTACCTGTTCTGCTTTTTATGTGGGTCAGACATCCAGGCCAGTTAAACTCAGAATTAGTGAACACTTTAGTGCGATAAGAAATAAAAGGTTGTCTAATGCCCTATACAAACATACTACAAATCACCCCACTGCTGTTTTCAAATTTGTGATTAAAATAAAGTAGGTTGGCACACGAAGCTCAATAATATGGAAAACATGTGGATAACCAGATTAGGAGCATTGTTCAAACCAGGGCTTAATGAAATAGAATAATAATTATTTAGTTTGTGTGTACTTACTTAGCCATCAATAATCCACATGCATTTTGATTGGCATTATTATTCCTGAACAACTATGTACAGAGGTGAGTTATCCTAATAATATCAATAAGATATACTCTTTATCCTCATGTATAATTATGTTGAATATGCCAATTAATTTTTCCTTATAATATTGCATTTTGATTCATTTACACTCATATTTATAAGTATCATTTTGTTTTCTTTTCAGTTTTAACATTTACATGTAGTTACGACCAGAAGATTTTGCATAAGTATTTAACTTTAATGGATTTGTCATTATATACTTATTTTTGTAATGTCTCTTTAAATCTTTCCTATTTAAGACCAGGATGTTGGATGCTACATAATTTTATGTTACAATTTATGAGCATTGAAGAAGGCTTTGTATAGCCGAAACCGGTCTGTTGGTTGTTGTGAGCCATTTATATGGCTTTAACTTTTTTTGATTTAATTAAATTATTGTCCTGCTTTACCATTGTGCTGGTCCACAATTTGTTTTACCTATACAAGAATAGCCATAACAATTCACTGGATATTTCTTCCCACAATACTTACTTCCCTGGACCCCTGTCTAGCAGGGCGACTGACGTGATCCCAGAGGTGAATTTCCTATCTCCCATCCAACTGTCAATGTTCCTTTTGAAGAGGGCCAAGGAGGTGCTCTGCTTGACATGTATGGGCAGTCTATTCCAGAGTATGGGAAGTCTCTGGGTCAGGAACTTCTCCCTCCAGCATGTTTTGTTCATTGTGATGACAAGGTTTAGATCCCTGGAGCATGTGGCTCTGAGGGATTGGGATTTCTTTAAGTGGAGCATGTCCAACAGCTCAGGGTTTGACATGGCCTTGCATGTTAAGCAGATATCACCTCTGAGTAGATGACATGCCACAGAGTATAGCTGGAGTTTTTTTTAGACTGTCACCATAGGGCATCTGCTTTAAGCCTGTGAGGTATTTCTGTGGCCTTTCCAACTGTTGCAAATGTCTTGTGATGTACATACCAAACAGGACGTTGTACTCTATAATGGGTCTAATGAGGGATGAGTACAGTGGGACAATGACATCCTTTTTTCTGGATGAAAAGTCCTTAGTGATGAGGTGTACCACATAGAAGTATTTCCTGACTGTAGTGGCAACATCATCGGGCAGGGGAAAGCCCTCTTTGTCTGTTCCTAATGCCTGCTTTCGGCTGATTGACTATGCTTTTTTTTTTTTTTTTTAAACTGTTGCATTATCTGCTGCCAACTCACCAGATTACTTCTCCATTTTACTATCCAAAACACTTCTGAAAAAACAGTTAACATTTTGCCTCATGAAACAGCAGAATTGTCAATTACTCTGCTCGATTATTTTCAAAAGAAAATTATCCACACACCCTCCTGATACCAGTTCCGTTACTTACATCACTTCACTGGATTCGCTCATTTCATTTTCCATCAAGACAGCTAAATGCTGCTCATCTTTATCATCCACCACACAGGCATCTTTATCTCCATTCCAATTCTCCATATCAAACATAGGGTTGCCACCCCTCCGTTTTTTTTCCCAGACTATCCAGAAATCAAATTGATTCCCCGTTAGTCAAGAAAACACTGTACAAACCCTGGTATTCTGTTTCAAAAAAGGAAACAGATTATTGGAGTTTGTAAATTGGCTGATTTACTATGCTTAGGAACTGACAAAGTGGGCGTTTCCCCAACCGATGATGTCACAAATGGGCTGAGTGTGGGCAGGAGAAAGGGTGGGGGTGGGCATAGATACTGGTAATGCGTGGGGTGTGGCCTTACTCCAGATTTAGCCATAACAAAAGGTGGCAACCCTAATTAAACACATTTTTTCTTCAAATTCTCATTTTCAACCTCCCAACTCTTCCATAGCTTTTTTTCGCTCTCCTCCTCCATGTGTTGCTTTTCTTAGGCCTCTTCCTTGCTGCTGTAGCAGTCCTCTGGCGCCACCTAGCAGCAAAAGAGTAAGGAAGTTCTTGGGTGCCCTGGACAAATTCCTACTGGTCAATATGACCACCACCTTGAGTCTCTCCTGAAAAGAGGATACTGGCCTATTGGGACTAACCTGGTCAACAATATGCAAATAAAATAAACATCCTTCAGGTTAAAGTCATTAAACATATTAAAAGATATTACATACTCATAACAGGAAAACAATTCACATTTTCTCAAGTACCAAAAAAACCCATCCCATCCTATGTCAGTAGACTTTCCTGACCCACATGCCAACTTGTCCTGTAAAACGGTGTTCCACAATACTAGCAAGTGGACCCTGCCACAGATAAAAATGTAAAATGTGCAAAAATGGCATATTTACTTACGTGTTCATAGGAGATTACTAGGCGAATGGCTTAAGAGCCCTTACAAGCCTAGCCAATATAACCCAATTTTACCCAATATATGACCCCTAGGGGCAAGAGCATAGCATAGGTTTATGCCTATGCCTTGAGTATTCTACAGATTGCCCTTGTCCATAAGAAGCAAAGGCACTACCCCAGGTGTGAATTTGTGATTTCCCATCCATTGATCAAAACTGCCTCTGAAGAGGGCTAGGGAAAGGCTCTGCTTAAACATGAATATAAATCTTCCCCAAAGAAGGGGCAATATCAGACATATCTGTCTCGCCAGCATGTTTTGTTTGAGTCGTTGACCAAGTTTAGATCAGATCAGATATCCTAGTGCTGTTTGACTTGTGGATGTGTAGCAAATCCATCAGGGCTGGATTTGTGAGTGCCTTTGTAGGTCAGGCATAGGCCACCCTTTAACAGTCTTTAGGAGACAGAGTAAAGGGATAGATCTTTCAGTCTATCTGCATAAGACATGTTGTTTACAACCCTGTATTTTCTTTGTGAGGAACCTCTGAGGTTGCTCCAGGTGCTTTAAGTGCCTAGTCAAGTATATGTTAAATGGCACACTGTACTCTATTATTGGTCTAATGAGGGTTGAGGACAGCAGGACTTCAATTTCCTTGGCTATGGATGCCATACTTTTACTTCCAAGTTGTGCCACATATGATTTTGTGGACATATGGCGGTCAAAGTTCAGGCTAATATACTGTGTACCTACATCTCTAACCTTTGAGTCTGCTCATTGGGTGTGCTACTGATTATGTAATTTACAGGTGCATTTGACTTTCCAAAGGATATAATAATGTACTTTTTTCACATTTAGTTTTAGGCCACAGTTCTAGCACCAGTCATTTCTCTAATCTAAACCCTCCTAAAGGATATCTACATCACTGGGGGGATTCAGTGACTGCCACCAGCTTGCAGTTGTCAAACTTTGTCATCTAGAAGCCCTCCACATTAGCCTGGACTTCAGGGAAGTATATTCCAAGCAGAAGTGGTCCTAGCATTGAGTCTTGAGGCACACAACTAACTGGTCTCTTGCTGGATCTGGATTCACCCACTTTAGCAGTGTCTCCTATCCATGAGTCAACTGACTATCCCTTTGCTGACATAGGGATTTATGCCCAGTTTTGAGAGTTTATTTATAACAGATGAGTAAAGAACTGTGTCAAATTCCTTGGCCAGGTCAACGTGGGCAGTATGTACCGTTTTACCCACATCCACGGCCTTAGTGACTTTCACAAAGAAATCTCCCATATTCAGTAGGTATGACCTGTCCTTGGCCTGATAAGTCGTGATTTAAGCTGTTTAAGAGGCAACCTGGTATATCAGCAGAGCCCATTGACACCATGTTTTTAGCTTCAGTGAGCACAGTAGCAACCTGTTCTTTGATGATGAGAGTACTTCTTGGGAGAGAACTAGGGGGTGATTGAGAAGTAAAATCTGAGATGACTTTGTTGGCTAGCAGATTTACTATTATCTTCTGGTTGAGTAAAGGTGATGCCATTTACAACTAATTCCACACATTGCTGAGTGTTGCCCTTAAGATTACGGTCATAACTGAAAACTGCCTTGTGGTTAAGCCTTAGCTTTGGAGGTATTTTTACCTCAAAAGTCTTTCAGAGACTTGACTACTTTCCTGATTCACTTGTTTAGAAAAATGAGGGTCTTTCTGCTCTGTGGTGCACATTCCCTCTTACATCTCAATAGGATTTTCTTTCTTTTTCTTTTATTGTACAACATATTAATACCAGGGGTACACAAGGTGGCTTGTTGTTACGATATGACCTGGGTTTATTGTGGTCTGGTACTGACTTTTCTATGCATTTGTTGGCTTTTGTGTACAAGTCTGCATAGCTTTCCCCGTTTTCTGGATTTGGGGGAACTTGGAAACATACCTCTCAACTGTCCAGATTTCTGCAGAATGTCCAGATTTTGCCTTGTATTTTTGGTCTTTTCCTCATTTAACTGTGTTTTCTAGCAAATTATTGAAATTTGGAGTCACTAAACAATAATAAATGACAAACATTTACATTTCAGACTTCTTATCCTTCAGAAAAAAATACAGCAATTCAAAAACTGTTATTCTATGGACTTTCAAAGTTTATAGAAGCAAATTTTAAAAACTGTACCTATTTTTGGGTCTTCGTCCTCCCATTAATTCTGGCTTTTCCCAGATTTCTTGTGCTGACAGGTTGAGAGGTATTCTTGGAAACTAACTATGCCATCCTTAACAGACAGTAATTTGCCTTAGAAAAATTCTGAATGATACTGGAAGCCGCGGTGGTGCAGCGGTAGCATTGTTGCATCACAGCAAGAGGTTCTCCCGTTCTGGAGCGCCTTCTGTGTGGAGTCTGCATGTCCTCCTCGCAGTCGAGTGGCGTCTGAAAGATATGTGAAGAATGGGCATGCCTTCGCTGAAGGTTGGACGTCGAGCTGGTACCTCGGCACCCATAAAAAATCTACTGCCAATCATTAGCAGTCCGGAGTTCCGCTGTGGCGACCCCTAACCGGGAAAAGCCAAAAGAAGAACAACTGGGGTTAGGGGGGGATGGGGACTAGTTTTACCTTTATTTCAAAGGAGACCGCTTTGTGATTTGATCTTACCAGTGAGAACATTACACGGGGGGTGCAGTGCAGAAAATTTCTAACATGATGTACAGGGATGAGTAGTGTAGCAAACAGAACCAGAACTTCAAGTACTTGTCAGCTTGTAAAAATGGGTTTTCAAGACTTCCTGAAAAAAACTTACAGTAAGCACCCCCCCCCCACTCCCACCCAGGCAGGTAAACACCCCAATAGGGACATGGAAAAATGCCAGAATTCACAAGTCATGCATCTGAAACAGCAAGTAGTACTTGTGTAGTTGAAAACACAAAAGATCCACCTAGTACCATGCCAGAAGAGGTTGCTTGTTGTAGGCACAAGCTGTGCACACTAAAATTATGAGCCAAAACATACAGATGATCCTCTGTTGAAGTGGCTGCCGGTACAACAAGCATAGCAAGTGTAATATGTTGTTTTCCCGATACTCCAATTAGTAAACATGCTACAGTGTTTGAACAAGCTGTAGTCAGTCTAGTTTGGTCAGGGAATCCCAGGTATAGAGCACTGGTAGTCCAGACGGGAAGAAACAAGGCCACAAACTACCACATGATGATCTGCAGATGGAATAAGCTGATTAAGGTACAGTTGTACAAATGTACCATAAGAGTAGATATTCAAATGATCCCTGCTACAATAGCCTTAGCTATATGGGTTATATCCTGCCAAGGATACACCAGCCAGCCAGCTTCCAAAGCTTCAGGGTAACTTTCACACACCCATATACTTGTCAGGCAGCTAGAACTAAGCTGACTAAGACACATTTGGGTGCCAAGCCCTACAGAGCTTTCCTGTCAACACAGAGAGGCAGAGAGAGAGGAGGAGGCTGAGCCCTGAAAGGACAATGCTAGGAAGAACAAAAAAATAAAGTAACTGCATCCTAGCATAAACACCACCCAAGCGGGATGGAGGGAGAGGGCAGCTACTGCAGCAATGATAATTTAAACATCTACTGTTATGATTAAGTATACTTACACAGCTGTACTACATTCATCATAATTTATCCCTGCTGCAGTAGCCTTAGCTACATGGGTAAAATTACACTAGCTTACTACATTTGGGAGGCAGGACAAGAGTCCAGGAGCCCCCAGAGAATGGTCCTTGCAAAGCTGGATCTAGACCTAGAGACAGACTACAACTTGTACTGTTTTGTAAAAGTGCAGAGGACCAGGATGCAGCTTCTAGAATTCAACGCTTTCCAAAAAGCCATATATAAGGCCAAGGCCCTGGAAGAATGGGCCTTGACCCTGCCTAGAACAGTTTTGTTGTAGTCAGTAGTGTAAAATAGTCTTAGCAAACACTGACCTGGACCTACAGAAGAAATCAAGCTTATAGTGCTTTGTGAAAGCAGGTATAGAGCAAGTACAGTTTTGTACCTACCATAAATGTAGATGTTCGAGTGCTAATACAGCTGCAGTAATCACAGATGGGGTTTTCTGCCATCAGGCGGGTCCTCGGACGGCCGAATTCCAAAGTCTAGGTCCGGCGTCGGTTGTCGTTGCTTTCTTTCCTGACGTCAGTGCAACAGGGGTATATAAGACACAGCCAACGCCATAATTCTTCAGTCTTTCTTGCCTCAGATGTCAGGTGCCCCCAGAAGGAAGGCAATACATAAATTATATATATATATATATATATATATATATATATATATATATATATATATATATATATATATAGTCAAGCAATGCAATATAATCAAAAATCAGTAGTTGCAAGCAAATACACCATAGAAGGATAACCCAAATTAGGTTGTATGAGGAGGTGTTAGCCACTAAGCCTTTACCAAGAGGGGAAGGAGGGAGGGAAACCTGTACTGCAGCTGTATTAGCACTCTAACATCTACATTTATGGTAGGTACAAAACTGTACTATGTTCATCGTGCATACAGCTGCAGTAATCACAGATGGGTAGAATCCCAAAGCTACGCACAGGGTGGTAGGCACTAGGTGGAACTGGGAGCAGCCAGAATGCCCTGCAACACAGCAGTGGCAAAGCCTGCTCTAGTTTTGGAATATAAAGGCAGGTGGGTAGTGTTTTGTGAAGGTATGCACAGAACTCCAAGTGGCTGCCTCCAAAATATCTTTGGTAGAGACTCCTCTGAGGAAGGCTGTAGAGGTAGCTGTGGCCCTTGCGGAGTGGGATCTGATGCCTGTAGGAACAGGTTTGCCATGAAAGGAGTAACAAAACCAGATGCAATGGCCTATCCATTTTGAAATTGTCTGTTTGGAAATTGGCTTCCCTTGAGCTCCTACAGCATAGGACACAAAAAGTTGTTCTGATTTCCTGAAGGGCTGTGTTCTGTCCAAATAGTAACGTAGCTGTCTATGGATGTCTAAGGAATGTAGCAGCCTTTCCCCTTTGTTTTGAGGATTGGGGTAAAAGGTAGGTAAGTGTATGGCCTGATTTAAAGCTACCCTGGATACTACCTTAGGCATAAATGAAGGGTTGGTTCGTACGGAAACCCTGTCCTGATGGAAGATGAGAAAGGGCTGCACAGCCATGAGGGCTTGTAGTTCCGAAACCCTACGAGCTGAGGTAATGGCCAGAAGGAAGGCTGTTTTCCAGGACAAATATTGCAAATCTGTAGAGGCAGCTGGTTCAAAGGGAGGTAATGTTAATTTTTCTAGAATGTAGTTAAGATCCCAGGCTGGTATTGGTTGTTTCCTTGGAGGTTTTATATTCTTAGCTCCTCTGAGGAACGGTCTTAAAAGTGGGTGAGAGAATAAGGGTGGATCAGTGTTGTATTCTGCAGAAATGGCCGAGGCATGAATTTTGATGGAGGAAAATGAAAGCCCACTGTTCAACAGCTCAGCTAGATACTGTAATATCGGAGGAAAATTCAGTTTTCTAGGATCCTGGCCTTTTTTTCTCATTCCAAGCGCAAAAAAAGTTTCCATTTTGCGGAGTAAGCCTTTCTAGTAGATGGCCTTCTGGCCTCCAAAATGACATCCTGCACCTCTTTGGAGAGTAGGGTCTGTTGTGGTGTTAAGGAATTTTCCATGCAGCCAGATTGAGAGTTTTCAGCTGACTGAAGAGTTTTGTAGCTGTGCTGAGTCAGTAGAAGAGGCATTAGAGGTAGGGTCCAGGGAGGAGTATGTGTTAGGCTCTTCAGGAGTGGGTACCAGTGTTGTCTTGGCCAGTCTGGAGCAATCAGTATCATCTTCGGTCTGTCTGCTCTTGCTTTCAAGAGCACCTTGGGCAGAAGAGGCAAAGGTGGGAAAGCGTAAACTGTCCATGTTGCCCAACTGAAAGAAAGGGCGTCCACTCTCCAGGCCTTTGGATGAAAGGTCCTTGAACAGAACTTTTTCAATTGATGGTTCCTGTGGGAGGCGAAGAGATCTATGTCTGGTCTTCCCCACGCTTGGATTATCTTTGTAAACACTTGAGGATGCAACTTCCATTCGTGTGGATCTGTCATATGTCTGCTTAGATTGTCTGCCAGCGTGTTTTCCAATAAGTACTGTGCTTGAAGTTCGATTTGCCATTCCAGAGCCAAGTACAAAGCGACATGGCTATCCTGCACAGGGGGTATGAATGTGTTCCACCTTGTTTGTTTATGTACCACATTACTGTGGTGCTGTCTGTTCTTATCAATAATTGCCCTGGATGCAGGAGGTCCTTGAAAATTGTAATTGCATTTATCACTGCTAGCATTTCTTTTTGATTGATGTGAAGGTGCTTTTCCTTTTGGGACCATTTGCCTTGAATGCACCTGTCATGTGCGCCCCCCAGGTGTAGTCTGAGGCGTCTGTTGTGATGACTTGATTTGCTTGAGGCTTGCAGAATGGAAGACATGTGTTTGTTTGGCATGCTTGGGCCCACCATAGAAATTCCTTTTGCAAACATGGAATTAGTGGTATTATTGTTTCCAAACTGTGGCTGTGTTGAGACCATAGGTTTTTTAGGTACCATTGAAGTTTCCTCATATGCAACTTTGCACATGGGATTAGAAGAATGCAAGATGCCATGAAGCCCAGAGCCTGCAGGATTTTCCTTGCAGTGAGCCTGGTACAATTTGCTAGTATTTTGAAGTAATGAGTTAGTTGCCCTTGTTTTTCTGGCGTAAGATAGGCCATCTGGGTGTTTGTGTCCAAGTTGGCACCCAGGAAAGTCATTTTCTGAGATGGTGTTAGCCTAGATTTCTCCCTGTTGACTGTGTATCCCAGAGAATTCAATCACCGTGTTACATAAGCCAGATGTTCCAGAAGTAGGTGCTTGTTGTCTGCTTGGATCAGGCAGTCATCCAAATAAGGGTAAATTTGTATCCCTTGAAGTCTGCAATAGGCAATTACTGATGCCAGGCATTTCGTGAATACTCTGGGCGCAGTAGATAAGCCAAAGGGCAATGCAGAGAATTGATAGTGGATTGAACCTGCAAGAAATCTGAGGTATCTTCTGCAGCTTTGTCTGATTGGGACATGCAGGTATGCCTCCTTGAGGTCCAATGTTACCAGCCAAAACTCCTTGCCCAGCATGGGAAAAAGCTGCTGTAATGTGAGCATCATAAGTCCAAAATGGGTCTCCAGTCAGTTCCTTTCCTTGGTACCAGAAAAAGTCTGGAATAAAAACCTTGACCTTGTTCGTGAGTAGGTACCTCTTGAATAGCTTTCATGGCCATAAGCTTTGAAATTTGTATTTGAGCCTCTGCCCTTTGATTGTGTGGCAGGCTCGTCATGCCTCTCATTTTTGGAAGAGTGTGAAAGTGAAATCTGTAGCCTCTGTTTATAATGTCCAGGATCCATTTGTCTGTTGTGATAATATGCCAATTTCTTGTAAATAATGCCAGCTTTCCTCCCAAGGGTGCTGCCAACTGAGACTTGCTTGGCATGGAAAGGGGGAAGTCATTGGGTTTGTTTCCTGTATTGCTGTGCACTGTCTTCGCCACCTCTTGTTGCTGGAGTTTGCCATTGTCTGCCTCTATATGATCCTTGAGGTTGTCCTCTGCCCCTTGTGAGCCTGTATCTACCTCTTTGTGGCTTGTCCGTGGCTGGAAAGGACCAGTTCTTTGCAGGCCAATTTCTGCTAAAACATGGTTGTTGAACCTGTAGAAAAGCTTTGACAGTTTGCATAGATTTAGCTTTTTCTTCCATTTTCCGTAGTATCTCCTCAGCATTAGTACCAAATAGTACATCCTTTTGTAAAGGAGCATCTAGTAGCTTAGCTTTAACATGGTCAGGCAAGGTTTGTTCTCTAAGCCAAGCATGTCTACGAATGACTGATCCTGTCACAGCAGCTCTACTTGAGGCCTCTAGGGCATCATAGCCACATTGTAAGTTGTGTTTACCCACTTGTTCTGCACTATGCATCATATCCTGCAACTCCTTCAAATCTGGTTGTTCAGGTTGAGACATTTTATTTCTTAATTGTGATAACAGAAACTGCTGATAGTTAAGCATATGGAACTAACAATTTAAGGCCCTCATGGCTAGGGTGGCCAAGGTATATACCTTTTTTCCCCACCTTTCTAAGGATCTAGACTCTCTTTTGGAAGGTAGTGGATTCTTAGCAGTAGAGGCCTTCATTCCCTTGGGGCCTTGAGAAATGGTTTCAAGGTCAGCATTATGGCTTTTGTAAAGAAATTGGTGAAAGGTAGGAACTCTGTAGTACCTATCAGGCTTGACTGGGGCAGGAGGCAGGGAATCCAGATTTAGGCAAGCCTCTGAGTAAACATCATCAAGTATGTCCAAGACAGGAGGTATCGCCAGAGGTCTGTGCTGAGGTAACAAAAGAAATTCCCCAAGTCTTTTCTTGGAATCAGAAAAGTCTTGGCCTTCCCAATGGAAGTGTTCCCTCAAGGTGTGCAAGGTTTCCCCAAAAGAGAAATCCTCTGGGGGAGATACAGAAGGAATGGACTGCTCAGCATCCGAATCTTCAAAAGGGGAGTACGAGTGTTCCTCTTCATCAGAATGTTCTGAAAAAATGGAATCCTGGTCAGAAGAGGGAGAAGCTTCCTCCACTCTGGGTCTCTTGTCTGGAGGGGGCTGGGAACCCCTGATAAGAGTAATTAAATCCTCAGCCATTTTTAGCATCTGCTTTTTAGGCATGGGGCCTGGAGATGGGCCCTGTGCAACAGGCCTCTTGGGATGCATGGCTGATTTGGACTTAGTAAAGGCCTTAATGGAGAAGGAAGATGAGGGTCTAAAAACACCATGGGTGGAAGTGGACCTATCCATATTAGGAGGCTCAACACTCACAGTGGCTTCGGTGGTTGTAGTCTGGGTATGGGCCGAGGTACCTGCGGCCTCGGTTACAGAGGACACCGCCAAAAAAGTGTCGTCGGTAGTCAGGAGCTGCATAGGCGCCTCGCTGAGAACCGGACCACGTGTAGCCGGTTTTGGCTTGGTGTCGGTGGAGATCGCGTGTCGGTCTTTGTCCTTGCATTTTTTGGACAAAACGGTAGTCTGAGTATCCGACGACATTTTATAATCAAAGGTTTTACCAAAAATGTGCTGGGCGAACTCCACCCGACGCTTAATAGTGCGTTTATTGAAAGTAGCACAAAAGCGACAGCCCGAGACGTCGTGGTCTGGGCCTAAACAAGGTATGCAGAGGGAATGGAAATCCTTATGCGGTATTTGCTTCCCACAAGAAATACAATTGTTAACTTTGTCTGACATCAGTCTGAGGCAAGAAAAGTTTCCCCAACGGGGTACTTAGCTTTAAAGAAGACTTCGGTTTCCAATTATTCGTAATTTCAGGAGCTGGCCGACCGGCACTTGCGAACTGCTTCTGCTTCGGGCACCGCGCGGCAAAAAAGACTGGAGAATATGGCGTCGGCTGTGTCTTATATACCCCTGTCGCACTGACGTCAGGAAAGAAAGCGACGACAACCGACGCCGGACCTAGACTTTAGAATTCGGCCGAGGACCCGCCTGATGGCAGAAAACCCCATCTGTGATTACTGCAGCTGTATGCACGATGAACATCCAAGCAGCGGCTTCTAGAATATTTCCAGAATCCAACCATTTCCAAAAAGTCACAGATGAAGCCAAGGACCTGGTAGTCTGGGCACTGACTTAACAGGAACACGTTTGCTAAGATGAGTATAGCAAAAAGTAATAGCCATAAACGACCATTTGGAAATAGTATGTTTTGACAGAGATTGCCCCCCCCCCTTTTTTTTTACCTTCACAAGAGGTCAACAATTGATCTGAAAAATTTAGTTCTGTCAAGACAGTAACAGAGTTGCCTGTGGACAGCCAAGGTAAGGAGTATCCTTTCTCCTTCATTTTTGGACTCAAGAAAAAAGTACAGTTTTGTACCTACCATAAATGTAGATGTCCGAACTGGATAGCATCTGCAGTCATAACAAGTGGGTTGTCCTGTCGTCAGGCAGCCCTGCAGTCGGCCGGATTCCAAAGTCCGGGTCCGGCTTCGGCTGATGTCGCACTCCACCCGACGTCATCTCTGTTGGTCTTCGGGTATAAAAGCATCAGCCGACGCCATTTTCCTCAGTGTTTCTTGCCCCAGATGCCAGTAGCCCTCTTGCAGGGTAAAATTTGGATAGATGCCAATGTTTCCAAATAGATAGAGGTAAACACAACAATAAGCATATATGTACATATATACAAACAAATACACCATAAAGACTCCCCAACAGCTAGCTATTAGGAGGGTAAACACCCTAGGAGTACCACAGAGGGGAAGGAGGGAGGGTAATCCTGACTGCAGATGCTATCCAGTTCGGACATCTACATTTATGGTAGGTACAAAACTGTACTATGTCCTTCATGGATGCATCTGCAGTCATAACAAGTGGGTAGAATACCATAGCCAACTAGGGAGGAGGATAAAGGTAGATTATGGTGTGTTTAGGATCCCTTGCAGTACAGCAGTGGCAAACCCTGCTCGGGATCTGGAATAAAGAGGCAAATTATAATGCTTGGCAAATGTATGCACGGAGGTCCAAGTAGCCGCCTCAATAATGTCTTTGGTTGCCACTCCTCGTAAGAAGGCTGTGGTAGTGGCTGTTGCCCTTGTAGAATGAGGTCTTATGTTCTGTGGAATTGGTTTTCCATGGAAGGAGTAACAGTATCGTATGCAATTTCCTATCCATTTGGAGATTGTCTGTTTGGAAATAGCTTTTCCTTCCCTTCCTGTTGCATAGGCTACAAAAGTTGGTCAGTCTTTCTGCTATTTTTTGTTCTGTCCAAGTAGTAGCGTAGCTGTCTATGTACATCCAAGGTATGCAGTATTCTTTCCCTCTGTTTTGTGGGTTGGGAAAGAAGGTAGGTAGGTGGATTGCCTGGTTTAAAGATACTCTGGATACCACCTTAGGCATAAATGTAGGATTAGTCCTCAAGGACACTCTATCTTGGTGGAAGATTAGGAAGGGTTGCACTGCCATTAGGGCCTGTAGTTCTGAAACCCTCCTTGCTGAAGTAATTGCCAGTAGGAAAGCAGTTTTCCATGACAGGTGTTGTAGGTCTGCTGTTGCTGCTGGTTCAAAGGGTGCTAGTGTCAACTTTTCTAGCACAAAGTTTAAGTCCCAAGCTGGTAATGGTGGTTTCCTTGGAGGTTTTACATTCTTGATTCCTCTGAGGAACTGCCTGAGCAAAGGGTGCGAAAAACAGGTGGATCAAAGCTGTATTCTGCTGAAATAGCTGATGCATGTATCTTGATGGAGGAGTAGGACAGGCCTGAATGAAGAAGTTCGCCAGATACTCCAGAATGTTAGGCATATCTATGTTTGACACATCTTTTCCTCTTCGGTACTCCAAATGACAAACCTTTTCCATTTTCCAGCATAGTTCTTTCTTGTTGAAGGTCTGCGTGCTTCAAGAATAATGTCTTTAACTCTTTGGGAAAGTTCTGGATTAGCTGCTGCTATGTGATGTTCCATGCAGTCAGTTGCAGCGTTTTAGGTTTGGATGTATGATGCTGTAGTTGTTCTGAGTTAACATCAAAGGCATCAGGGTATTGGCCACATGTTGTTCCGAGACATGCTCTTCAGTAGTGGGTACCAGTGTTGTCTTGGCCAGTTTGGGGCTATCAGGATTATCCTTGGACGTTCTTCCTTGATTTTTAGTAGTACCTTGTGTATCAAAGGAAGAGGTGGGAATGCATATGCTGTTAGGCCTTTCCAGTTGAAGGAGAGTGAGTCCACTTTCCATGCTAGTGGGTGGAATGTCCTTGTGCAGAATTGTTTGAGCTGGTGATTGAGAGGTGATGCGAATAGGTCTATCTGTGGCATTCCCCATTTCTTTGAGATGGTCTTGAAGATGTCCGGTGCAGCTTCCATTCGTGGGCATCCGGTGGTTCTGCTTAGTATGTCTGCTAGAGTATTGTCTTTCCCCGGTACAAATATTGCCTGCAACTGAATGTTGTAGCTGAGTGCCAGGGTCCACAGCTCCAAGGTCATTCTGCATAGGGGTATGAATGAGTGCCTCCCTGTTTGTTGATGTACCACATGACTGTGGTGTTGTCTGTCCTTATCATCAACTGGCCCTCTTTGAGGAATGGTTTGAACTTTTGGATTGCCAGTTTTACTGCCAGCATTTCTTTTAGATTGATGTGCAGGTGAAGTTGATCCTGTGTCCACAATCCTTGCACGCATTTGTCCAGCATGTGGGCCCCCCATCCTAGGTCTGAAGCGCCTGTTGTGATGGTCTGGCTTGGTTGACATCTGCGGAAGGGCAGGCCTGGGTTTGACTGGCATGCCTGAGCCCACCATAGGAACTCCTGTTTTAAGCATGGAATTAGTGGGATTTCTGTTTCTAGACTGTGTCTGTGTTGGGACCATAAATTCTTTAGGTACCACTGTAGTTTCCTCATATGTAGTCTGGCAAATGGGACCAAGATTATGCATGATGCCATGAAGCCCAAGGCCTGTAGAAATTTTCTTGCTGTTAACTTGTTCAGTTTTGTTAGTGCCAAGAAGTAAAGAGGAAGTTCTTTTGTTTTTCTGTAGTCAGGAATGCCATTTGTTGTACTGTGTCCAATTCCGCGCCCAAGAATGTCCTTGTTTGGGATGGTATCAGCCTTGACTTTTGTAAATTGACTGTGTATCCCAGTCCTTGTAGCAAGTAAATGACCCTTTGTAAATCTGTTGTCAGCTTGCTTTTGTTGTCCCCTTGTAGCAGGCAGTCGTCCAGGTATGGGTAAATTTGAATTCCCTGTAGTCTGCAATGGCGATTACTGATGCCAGGCATTTTGTGAATACTCTGGGCGCAGTAGATAAGCCAAAGGGCAATGCTGAGAATTGATAGTGCTCTGATCCTGCAAGAAATCTGAGGTATCTTCTGCAGATTGGTCGAATGGGGACGTGCAGGTATGCCTCCTTGAGATCTAGAGTTACCAGCCAAGACTCCTTGCCCAGCATGGGAAGAAGTTGCTGTAGGGTCAGCATTTTGAATTTTGGGACAATGATGTATGTATTTAAGGTGGACAGGTCGAGAATTGGTCTCCAACTTTTTCCTTTCTTGGAACTAGGAATAGTCTGGAGTAGAACCCTTTCCTTGTTCTGCTGTTGGCACTCTTTCCACAGCTCTCATGTTTGCTAACTCCATTATCTGGCGAGAGCCTCTGTTTTTGATTTGGAGGTAGATTTGGCATTCCTCTTTGACTGGTAAAGTGTGGAAGTGAAACCGTAACCTTGATCTATGGTTTGTAAAATCCACTTGTCTTTTGTTATGTAGTGCCAGTTCTTTGAAAATAAGGTTAACTTTCCGCCTAGAGGAGCTGCTATTTGTTCCCTGGTAGGCGGATTTAGGATTAAGTCACTGTGGTTGTGCTGATGTAGTGGCAGTGGCTGTGTCTGTGCCTCTGTTGTTACCTTGCCACTGTCGCCCTCTGTAGGCACCTCCTCTGGATTGGTTTCTGCCTCTGGAACGCCTATTCCTGCCCCTTTGAAATTTTGTGGAGTCAGGAAAGGACCAATTTTTGGCAGGCCAGTTCCTGCTAAACCTTGGGGTTGAACCTGCAAGAAATCTTTAACAGTTTGAACAGATTTTGCCTTTTCTTCCATTTTCTTCATAACCTGCTGGGCAGGTGTACCAAACAAACTTGTCTTGTCCATAGGAGCATCTAGCAACTTAGCTTTAACATGATCCGTAAAGCTTGTTCCTTTAGCCATGCATGCCTTCTTATCACTGTGCCTGTCATGGCTGATCTAAATGAAGCCTCCAGTGCATCATAGCCACATTTTAAGGAATGGTTGCTAACCTGTTGTATGTTATTTACCATCTCTAATACATATTTCTTATCAAGAGATTCATCAGTAGTTAGTTTTTAGTTAACTGATCAAGCATAAACTCTTGGTATTGTATCATGTGAAACTGACAGTTTAAAGCTCTAGCTGAGAGAGTAGCTGAAGTGTAGACCTTTTACCCCATCTGTCTAGTGACCTTGCTTCCCTTTCAGAAGGAATAGGGTTTTAGCTGTGGTCGCGGCTACTGCCTTGGGACCCTGGGATATAGTTTCTGGGTCTGCAAGTGGGGCCTTGTAAAGGTGGTGATGAGTATCTGGCACCCTGTAAAATCTGTCTGGTTTGGCAGGGGCTGGGGTAAAGAATCTGGAGCGGAGCAAACATCATTGAAAGCATCATCCACCACAGAGAGAACAGGAGGTATAGCTAAGGGCCTGTGCTGTGGGAGGTGCAGAAAGGTCCTAAGTCTTTTCTGGAGTCTGAAAAATCCTGTTGCTGCCATTGGAACTGTTCTCGCATGGCATGCAAGGTTTCCCAAAGGAGAATTCTTCTGGTGGGGAAGCAGCTGGAATGGATTCTTCAGCATCAGAATCTTCAAAATTGGAGAAGGGAGCCTCAGGCTGGTCAGTTATGTCTGATTCATCAGCAGAATCATCAGAAGACACTGGCTCAGGGGCTCTGCCCTAGGTCTCTTCTCTGGGGGCTGAGAGGCCCTGTCTGGGTGAGATTGAGATCCTCTAATTAAAGAAATTAAATCTTCTGCCAAAGAAAGCATTGAGAACTAGAAGAGGGCCTGGATGAGGGGGGTTTAACAGGCACTGATTTAGTAGTCTTGGCTGCTTTAGCCCTGGCGAAGGCCTTAATGGACATGGCTGCTGGAGGCCTAGCAGCACCACGCAATGCGGTAGAGACATCCAAGGGGATGGTGTCTGATAAGTCAACCACCGTAGTGGGTAAAATTTCTGAGGTCGATTCAAGAATTGTAGCAGGGGCCTCAGTTGTAAGAATAGGTTCAGCTGTACTTTGAGCAGTTTTCTCGGTTTCGCCGAAACCGAGACACTCATGTTTGCTTTGCCGTGGTTTCGCCGAAACCGCTGACCGCGAGTGTCGGTCTTTATCTTTGCGCTTTTTGGAAGATTGGGTAGTCGGAGGATCCGACGCATAATGTACGCAAAATCAGTACCGAAAAACTGTTCTGCAAACTCCGACCGACGCCTAAGCGTCGTCGGTTGAAAGAGGCACAGGCCGAACAGGCTGCTACGCCGTGGGCTGGGCCTAAACAAGGCAGACAGTAAGAGTGGAAATCTTTATGAGGTATTTGTTTCCCACAGGTTAAACAATTGTTAACTTTTTCTGACATCGGCTGAGGCAAGAAAGAGTCCCCAACGGGTACTTAGCTTTAGAAGTCTTCGAAGTAGTATTCGGTAGAAGTAATCTCTGGATCCGACCGACCGGCACTTGCGAACAGCTTCTGCTTCGGGCGCCACGCGGCAAGAAAGACTGAGGAAAATGGCGTCGGCTGATGCTTTTATACCCGAAGACCAACAGAGATGACGTCGGGTGGAGTGCGACATCAGCCGAAGCCGGACCCGGACTTTGGAATCCGGCCGACTGCAGGGCTGCCTGACGACAGGACAACCCACTTGTTATGACTGCAGATGCATCCATGAAGGACATCGGGGAGATGGATAGTTTAGCTTAAAAATAAACTCAGATACCACTTCAGGCATAAAATAAGGATAAAGTTCTCCAAGAAATCCTGTCCCTGTGGAAAATTAGACTGGACTGACTCACCATAACAGCTTGCAACTCAGATACCCTTCTTGCAGAGGCCAGAGCAATCAGTGACACATTTCCATGTTAACCTCAACCCAGACAGGTTTAGCTCCTCTAACACATTTAAAATCCCAAGAAGGGGGAGGGATGTATGTTTTCTAGGAGGACTCTTATACAAAACCAATTTCAAAAACATTCTGACATGAAAATGCATGGAAAGAGGAGGATCCATGGGCAGATATGCTGAAATGGTCAATAAATGAACTTTGACAGAGGTGTAAGAAAGGGCACAGTATAGGAACTCATGGAAATATTGTAAAACCAGAGAACAACTATCCCTGAAAGGGTGCTAGTTATGTTGTTGACACCAACTTAAAAGTCTTTTCCATTTGCTAACATCTGATTTTTCAGTAAGACTTTCTTGCCTCCATTAGTACCTGCTACATGTCCTAAGTAAACAGGTGCCCAAAAGGAATTAAGAAGCTATCATCCAGGCAGTCAGTTGAAGTTGACTGGTATTGAGATGTATCAAACACCCCTGGTCTTGTGTGAGTAGATCCAGTCTATGAAGAAGCCTGTGGTAATCACCCCTGCCCAGAAAAATAAGGGAGAACCACAGTTGCCTGGGTCAGAAGGGAGTTACCACAATAATCTTGGAAGACTACTTCTGAATTTTCATAAGTACCCTGGATATTACTGGAAAAGATGGACAAAATGGAAAAAAATACAGGGACATTCCTGCTCAAGGAAAGAAAAGGCATCTATCTTCCAGGTCTTCTTGAATTGAGTCCTAAACAGAATCTTGCTAGTTGATTGTTCAGAGAGGAGGCAAAGAGATCTACTTGAAGACCTCCCCACAGATGGACCAAATCTCAGAAGACTGCCTGATTTAGTTTCTATTTGTGCCTTTCTTTATCCCGCTTTTGTAAAACCAGAGAACAACTAGTCCTGAACAGGTGCTGCTTATGCTGTTGGCATCAACTAAAAAATCTTTTCCACTAATATGGGACTTTCTAGTAAGTAGGCTTTCTTGCCTTCATTAGTACCTATATAACTACAGCTCAATGCTTTGTGAACACACTTGGTGTATAGTCCAAAGGATAAGAAACCCTACTGATAATGTGATTCATGCACAGAAAATCTTAGGAAACGCCAGCTGTCTGGGTGAATATGAATCTGAAAATAAGCATCTTTTAAACCTAGTGTCACCAGGAAACTTGAAAGAGGAAGAAGAGGCAACATTTTCAACTTGGGCACTATCACAAACAAGTTTAGGAAAGAAAGACCTAGAACTGGTTTCAAAGCATTTTCTTTTGTTGGCAGTAAAATATCCTTGAATAAAACCCTTTCTCCACCTGGGAAGGAAGAACTGGCTCCATCACTTCCCGAGACAGCATGTGATGAAGGACAGGTGGAAAGAAGGGTCTTGTCTGGAGGATGAGGAATTACCCACTGGAAAGAGGGATTTTCTCCCACTGCCACATATGACCTTGAAGAATGATCTTCAGAACTCATTTATCTAAAGAAAGAAGTTATGTACTCACCATAACGTTCCATCTGTGCAGTTCTACTTCAATTGTCTTCAACCTGTGGGATACCGGATCAGTATCGGATCTGAGCCTGCAACTTTTCTAGCATCTGCTCTGAGCTCCAAGCTCCTCCACTTACACATAATAGACCTCCACTACCTTCTAACCCCCAGATAGAGTTTGCTGAATCTTATACTGATAATCCAACCTGAAAAAATAGTTGACCCTTATAACTGCAGCCCTTAGGTTGTTCATATGCCAAGGTCCAGGGGAAGGAGGGAGGGACAGTTGAAGACAAATGAAGTAGAACTACTCAGATGAAACTTTATGGTGACTACATAACTTCTTTATCTGAAGTAGTTTACTTCATTTGGTCTTCAACCTGTGGGACAGAGTTCCCAGCTACTAAACTCCTCGGTGGCCCTCATGGAAGGATATTCCAGAGCACTGCGGAACCAAAGGATGCTCTCCTTTTGGAAGTCAAATCCAATTTGTAATGGGAAATAAATGTATGAGATGAGGACCAAGTAGCTGCAGAACAATCATCATCCAAAGAAACTCTAGACCAAAAAGCTGCAGACGTAGCCATTGATCTAATGGAATGAGCTCTCACCTAACCCAGAGGAGACATGCCTCCGTCCTTATAGACCTGAAGGATGTATGAAGAAATCCATCTAGCAATAGTGACCATGGAGATAGGTTTCCCCAAAAAAGGTTTATAGAAGGATACAAACAATTGATCAGGCTTAAGGAAATTTTTTGTCCTGTGTAAACAGAATCATAACTGCCTATGAACATCTAGCAGGAGGAGTTTGTATTCCATCTTGTTAGTAAAATTAGCAAAGAATACCGGCAAATTGATGGTCTGAATGACTCTGACTGGTGATGCCACCTTAGGAAGAAAAGATGGATTGGTCCAAAGGGAAACCCTATCATTGTGAAAAATCATATAAAGAACTTTGATGGACAAGGCCTGCAGTTCTGAAACCCTTTTGGCAGAGGTAATATAGCCACCAGAAATGCTATTTTCCAAGATAAATATTTCAGATCTGCAGTTGCAGCAGGTTCGAAAGGCGGAGCGACCAAAGCTTGAAGAACCGTAGTAAGGTCTCATGGGGGAACAGGATCTTTGACCGGGGGGGGGGGGGGTGTAAAAAAAAGGTGCCTTAAATAAAGGCTTTACACAGTCTGGAGGAGGCTAGAGAAGCAGAATTCTCACCCACATGAAAATGAGAAATGTCAGCCAACTAAACCTTGACAGTAGAAGAACTAGCACAGTGTTGAAAAATATCAGCTAGAAAATCAAGAATGGCAGAAATAGGAGCCGTGAAGGGATCTAAGCTCCTTTGAGAGGCCCAAAAGGAAAAACGTTTCCACTTGCTGCGATAAACCTTCCTGGTCAAAGACCTATGAGCAGCCACCAAAACAGACCTAACTGAGGAGGACAAGCCAGGAGTCCTAGCAATCACGGGAACTGGAGCAGCCAAGCTGTGAGCATCAAACTGTCCAGATTCAGATGAGGAACCCCTGAAGGGTGTGAAATCAGATCCTGAATGGGATCCAAGGTGGAGCCAGAAGGTGAGACCAAAGCAAGGGAAACCATACCTGGTGAGGCCAAAATGGGGCAATGAGGATCACTTTGCTCCCCAGTCAACGAGCTTTCTGTAGAAACCTCAGAATAAGAGGTACTGGGGGGTAAGCATACAGAAGACCGGGAGGCCAAGTATGCATCTCTGGGGGACTCCCCCGGCAGCGGTATCAGAGTGAAAAACTCACTGCACTTCGCACTGGAAGGAGATGCGAAGAGATCGCAGCAAGGTTTACCCCACTCGTGGAAGATCTGTTCTGCTACTGAAAGATTCAGAGACCACTCATAAGGCATCAGAATAGTCCGACTTACCTGTCCGCTAGGATGTTGGACCATCCTGAAATGTGCGGTGTGATGAGAAAGCGACCAGTGGAAATCGCCCATTCCCACACTCTCATGGCCTCGCGACAAAGTGGGTAAGATCTGGTCCCTCCCCGTTTGTTGATATACCAGACCACTGCCATGTCTGACTGAATTGCAATCGTTCCCAGGGGAAGAAAGGCATGAAGGACTTGCAGCACTAAAAGGCCCACCCTCATCTCTAGAACATTTATGTGCAAGCTGGTCTCTACAGGGGACCCACAGGCCTTGGACTGTCCTGCCCGAACAATGCCCCCCCACCCGAGTTGGGAAGTGTCCATGATCACTGTGGCTTGGGCCGGGGCTGGAACAAAGGGTCGTCCCTCCAAAATGTCCAGAGAACTCATCCACCATATGATGGACGACTGACAGACTCGACTGAGTTGAATTGGATATGCCAATGGAAGTTCCAACAAGGACCACTGTACAGCTAGAGTCCAGTGTAGAATTCTTATATGTAACCGGCCAAACGGGAGAAGCATTATGGTCGCCGTCATTGAACCTAAGGCCCTCAACACTGTTTCTGCCGTTGGGAGATGAGAATGGTAGATTAGAGAAACATGCATCCTCAGGTTCTGCACCCTCTCCGAGGTCAGGAAGATTTTGCACTGTAAAGTATCTATCCTTGCGCCAATGTAGTCTATCACCTGTACATGATCTAGGAGTGAATCTGGATGCATTGATTGTGATCCCCAAATGCAGGGCAAGGATCAAGAAATAATCCCAGTTTAGGAGAGCAGATGCCTGGTGGGAGCAGTGAGGAGCCAATCGTCCAGGCACGGATAGACCTGAATTCCCTGAAGCCTCAGTTGAGCCACTACCACCATCACTTTGGTGAACACCCTGGGGGTTGTGGTGAGACCAAAGGTAAGGGCTCAAAATTGGTAATAACTGACTCCTAGCTGGAAGCGGAGGAACCTCCAGGAGCTTCTGTGCATTATGTGATAGTAAGCATCCTGGAGGTCTAACAAGCGCAACCAGTCACTCTCTTGCAGGTACGGCATGATGGACTGCAGTGTGACCATCCGGAACTTCTCTTTGGCAATTGACAGGTTCAGGGTAGAAAGGTCAGAATGGGCCTCAAGTCCCCCGTTTTCTTTGGCACCAAAAAGAACCTGGAGTAGAAGCCCGATCCAGACTGATCTGGGGGGACGGTTTCGATGGCTCGTTTTTCTAGCAGCTTGGAAATGTCTTGTGCTGCTGCCTCCCTTTGCGTGGGTGGTATGCCCAGGAGGTGTTTGGGTGATTTGGGGGGACCCAAAAGGGGATAGAGTATCCTCTGAATATGATCTGAAGCACCCAGCGGTTTGATGTTATGGACTCCCATACAGCCAGGTGTAAGGACAATCAGCCCCCGACTGCTTCCAGAGTAGAGCAGTCGAGCCACCCCTCAGTGTTGCTGCCCGGGTCTGTCCGAGAAAGGTTCTCAAGACCCAAAATTCCTTGGAGCCCCTCTGCCTCTGGGCTGGTGTCCATTCTGTTCCCCTCTGCCTCTTAGGGAAGAAGAGCGCAGAATGTCTCAGGAATACTGTGACTTCCAGAACCACATCTTCTTTTGCCCTCTCTGGTTCCGGGAAAAAGGACCTTTGAGGGTTCGAGAAGTGGATCCCGATGGCAGACTGTCTTCCCGTCCTTCTCACTCTGGACTAACGTCTCTTTAATGGTCTTACCAAAAAGAGTAGAGCAGTCATAAGGGGCATTGGCAAAACAACACCTTGAAAGGTTCTGAGAATTTACATAATCTGAGCCAGGCGTTGCAACTCATGGACACACCAGACCCAGCCACCTAGCCACTCCTTCAGTAGCATGTGAAAGGAGTCGCATGGACGTGTAGGAGACTGCTTTCAAAGTGGCCATCCTCGTGGAGAACGAGACCCTGCCCTCCTGCGACAATCTTAGGGGGAGACTCCTCCAGCTCCTTTACCGGGTCATGTTGGAGTCTCGTGACATGGGCCAGGTAGTTCAGCACCCTAACAGAAAAGGGAGCTAAAGAGTAAACCTGCTTCCTTAGGCGGTCTATCATCCGCGACTCTCGGTCAGGAAGATGAACCAAGGAACTCTCCTGGGCCAGTTTCTTCTTTGCGGCTGCTGCTACTACTATAGCATCTATGGGGGAGCCCTTGTTGCATGCCGGCCTATCAGAAGGTGGACTCAATTTTGTCAGGTCTTTCGGGAATTGGTTCCACAGCGTCCGTCTCCTTCCATGCCCGTGAGGTAACCAGGTCCACCAAGGGATCTGTGGGAGGGGACACTCAGGAAGTAGATGGGCCCATGCCGAAAGCCTCCAGGAACACAGACCTGTCAGAAGAAGGTTTGGAGGCAGACCAAGGATTTCCATGTTGTCGCCAAAGGAGACATCCTCGGGAGGTGACCTGGGGAACCTTCCCCATCATCCAGGTTTGTATCCTCAGTGAGGGACTCGGGGAAGTCCAAGTGCCTCCTCTTGCACGTATGCTTTTTAAAAGCACCTCTCCGGTGCGGCTCTCCGGGGGAGACTCACAAGCCGCTTGTTCCTCAGGGGGAACCGTATGGGGCTCCTTGAGCATGGCCTGTCCCTCTGATAAAATGATGGGAATCATAGACAGAAACGAGGGGGTCGGGGCGGAGTCCGAGGGGACAGTCAGGGGTCTCGATCCAGCAGAGAAAACTCTTTCTATCACGTCAAACGCAGGGGGAGAACAAACCTCCTGAGGAGCCAATAAGAAGGCCTCCCCGGATCTGACGAGACAATTGAAGCCGGGCCCAAAGTGGATGGAGTTTGGAGGGAGGGAACTTGGCTGACAAATGTGAAGCAGATGAAAAAAGTTCCACTCCCTTGGATCCGACATGCTCCAGGCAGCTGCTGGCGTCAAGGAAGCAGGTACCGGCGGCGCTGACCCCTTGACTGAAGCCATCCTAGGAAATGAATATTCCGAACCTGATGAATGGATCAGCGAAGGAGAAATCAGTTGGAAAAAAGGAAGTGAGCTCCCCCCCCCCCCCAAGGGAGAAGGGGTTAGCAAGACCCCCAACTGGATCGGAGTCTGAATGAACCTCATCATTTTATCCATGTTGACCTCAGATAAAGATCGGGTGGGCCTCGACAAGGCCACAGACTCCGATTTTGCAGGTTGGGGCACCGAGGCCCTAGATGCACAGGGTGTCTCCTCTGGCTCCGGGGAAAGCCTCAGAGATCGGAGCCGAGGGGAGTCAAGGATCCAAAGAGTCTTGACCGGTGAAGGGAGGTCCGGAGACCTCACTGCTCCTTTTCTGCTCCTCTTTCGCAGGCTTTTGCATAGGAGGTTGAATCCCAGCCTGGGCTTGAGGAGAAGCCAGGAAGAGAAGGAGAGGCAGCCACAGCAGCCGCTGTGACCGAAGACAAGGCATGTCTCAAAAGGGGAAAGAAGGCCTTTCAGGGCCAACTTGGCCCTCCTGTCTTTAATGGTGTGCAGGTTAAACCCCAAGCATATAGTGCAGTCTGTACTAAGATGGTCCATGCCCAAGCACATAACAGAGTGTGGTCATCCACAGGGGATAAACTTATGGCTACACTCAGCATATCAGCCATAGTATCAGTGGAAAGAATAACTGACAAAAAATATTATTTCTTTCTCACTGAAAACACCCAGTCACCACACTCGCACACAGAATACACTGAGGGGGGTGGAGGGGAGCAAAAACACACCAACTACTTTAAAATTAGAAAACTCCATGCACCAAGCGAGGGGAGGAGAAAGGGGAACCTACACTATCACTACCTAAAGTTAGAGAGAAAAATGAAATTTTTTAAGAGTTTTCCACCCACTTACAACCTGGAGCTCTGGAGATAATGCTTCAGCTAGCCACGGCAAACGAGATCTGGGGGTTGGAAGGTAGTGGAGGTGTATTATGGGTAAGGGGAGGAGCTTGGAGCTCGGAGCAGATGCTAGTAAAGTTGCCGGATCGGATCCAATATGGGTCTGGTATCCTACAGGTTGAAGACCAAATGAAGTAAACTACTTCAGATCTAGGTTTTGCTAAAGGGTAAAGTGAAGACTCAAACTTTCTGTAAGAAAAAAGTACTTGTCAGGGCGGAAAGGGGAACAAAGTCCATTAAAAAGGCATTCTGACTTGCTGGACTATCCTTGTTTTGAGTTTCCAGAATTCTTCTTGGAAACCCTTGCCATTTCTTCTTAAAATGTCTGTTTACCTGCATTTTGTTTCTTACCAAGACTGGACAAGGAGTAAAAAAAAAAATCCCTTGAAAAATTTAGAAAAGGAGGGCTGAAAATTATTACCTGTGCCAGCTTATCCACTTCATCACACTTTTTGATCACCTCTGCAGCAGGAGAGCCAAAACTAACTCTCTATCCAAAGTGGAATTTAGAATCTTATTTATCATCTGGGAGGTTCTGCGAACACAGTCATGCAAAACCTCCATTCAAAATAGTACCAGTGGCAGCAGCCATTGACATTACCAACAGACACACACACACACACGCACTGCATGCAATAAGTATTAACTTGAACAACAGAAGAAATTAATTTAAAGCAGATTTTCCTCAGACAAAACACTGTTTCATCAATTCACAAGAACAAATCTTAACATATAAGCCTGAAAACTCAAAATACTGAAAATCAATTTGTAGAAGTATACACGTTTTCTCATACTTATCCATAATCTTCCCATCCTTATCAGAAATACTAGGACTGGAATTAATTAAGTGTTTAATAATAGAAGGATTAACTAAAGGTATAGCTGCTGGACAGGTTTGGGAAAAATGTAAAAAAAAAACACTTAAGACGGAGGAACTTTATATATCCTATCTTAGGGGCAGCTGACCGGCTCTGTCAGGAATAAGTAATGCGCGCGCACATGCACACACACACGCACCCTGCAAAGATGAAAGAACTTGAGGAATGTGTGCAGGTTCTGTAAATTCCTTATGTAACAGCTCAAAGTATTTTGTAGGGACTGAAGAGAACCAAGTATCCTCCCACTAAAAGCACTGGCACATTCTAGAAATATTCACAGAGATAAAGAATCCCTCCACATGAAGAGTTAAACTGAGCTCTCCTCGGGGTCTGAATCACAAATCTGAGGAGTAATCCCTGCATTTATCCCTTCAGCCGCCTGTCCAGATTCAGAATCCTGAATCTCCTCAGAAAAGGAGGTATCCTTTCTTTTACCAGAAACTACCTTACAAGAAGGATTAACAGCCTGAATTAAACCAAGGGGCGGCCCGTGCTATTGGACTGCCGGACAGCAGCCCCCCCCCCCAGCTGTAAAACAGAAATAAAATAAAATAGAAAAAAAGAAAAAAAAAACGATCGCAAATAGCAGACCTTCGCACATGTGCACTAGCAGCATTTCCGATATCCAGACTGTTGCTGAGACAGTCTGGAGCATACGAAGACCGTCTCAGCAGCAGTCCAGATTAGGAAACATTCAAGAGAAAAGATCCCAGAAGTCTATGCAATTGTAACTGCATAGACTGTTGCTGGAAAGGGATCAGACTCAGACCGCAACATCGGGAGGCTGGGAGTCTTGCCAGGGGAAGAACATCTCACAGGCTGTGGTGGATTTAATGCTCCAACAGATGTAGGGAAGGATATAGTGGTCCAACAGCTGTGGATTTAATGCTGCAACAAAGGGATCTACATCTATCCAGGTAGGGTGTGTGTGTGTGTGTGTGTGTGTGTGTGTGTGTGTGTGTGTGTGTGTGTGTGTGTGTGTGTGTAATGCCCCAGATGCTACATGGTGGTGGGTAGAGAATAAGGCTTGAACCCTGCACCTTGGGCCCAGGTGGCAAGAGCCTGAATTCCCTACCCACCACCATTTGTAAAAATGTTGCAGATTTTTCCCTCATACTTGTTCTGTTCCTCATAAAATCTGTGGTTTCTGTATTTTTGTGCCCTTGCAAAGCCAGTAGTGCATTGGTGCAGTGGTAGCATTGTTGCCTTACAGCTATATGTTCTCTGGTTTGATTCCTGGCTGGGGTGCCTTATCTTCTGTGTGGAGTCTGTATGCCCTCCCTGTTTTTGTTTCCTGTAGTATCCCTCCCATCTTACAAAGACATGTGTCTGTCTGGAGTGCTTCTCCCCGGGCCTCTGCTACAAATTAGCTTTTGTTCCAAGTCAGACTTTCCTAGTTAACAAATGTTAAAAATGAGACACATCTGAATATCAGACTTCATATTCTTCAGAAAGTGCATGGTAACACAAAAGCTTTTATTCTAGCAATTTTCTAAGTGTATAATATGGATATTTGAAATTTGTCCCTATTTTTCCCCATTATTGGCTTCATCCAGGTTTTGTGCTAAGGTTGAGAGCTATGGTAAGAACTGAATTCACTGAATATGTTTGGGGGCTATATTCCCCCATTACTGGCCTTTTCCGGGTGTTTTTTGCTAATAGGTTGAGAGCTATGGTGAGAACTGAATTCACTGAATGTTTGGGGGCTGTATTCACCCATTATTGGCTTTGGTTCAGGTGTTTTGTGCCAAGAGGTTGACAGCTGTGCTATGGTGAGAACTGAATTCACTAAATTATAGCTATTTAAGTTTCCGTCTTCCTCTTTCACAAAACAGCTGATTTGGCATAGTGCCGAAGGAGAAGAGGAGGGCGAAGGCATGCCCGAAGGCAGGAAAAGAGGAGGAAGGTTAGGAGTGTAGCAGTGAGGGTAGGAACTTTGAATGTTGGCAGTATGACTAGTATAGGAAGAGAGCTAGCTGATATGATGAAGAGAAGGATGGCTGATATATTGTGCATGCAAGAGACCAGATGGAAGGGAAGTAAGGCCAGGTGTTTAGGAAACGGGTTCAAATTGTTCTATCATGGTGTGGATGGCAGGAGAAATGGGGTAGGGGTTATACTAAAGGAACAATATGCCAAGAGTGTTTTAGACATGAAGAGAGTGTCTGACAGTGATGTTTATGAAGCTCGAAACTGATGGTGTAATGATGAATGTTGTTAGTGCATATTGCTCCACAAGTTGGGTGTGCGATGGATAAGAAAGAGAAATTTTGGAGTGAGTTGGACGAAGCTGTGGTGAGTGTACCCAAGGGTGAGAGACTAGTGATTGGAGCGGACTTTAATGGGCATGTTGGTGAAGTGAACAGTGGGGATGAGGAAGTGATGGGTAGGTATGGTGTTAAGGAGAGGAATGCAGAAGGTCAGATGATTGTGGATTTTGCGAAAAGGGTGGACATGGCTGTGGTGAATACGTATTTTAAGAAGAGGGAGGAGCATAGGGTGACGTACAAGAGTGGAGGAAGATGCACACAGGTGGATTATATCCTATGTAGGAGGGCCAGTCTGAAGGAGATTGGAGACTGTAAAGTGGTGGCAGGGGAAAGTGTAGTTAAGCAGCATAGAATGTTGGTCTGTAGGATGATGTTGGTGATCAAGAAGAGAAGGAGGAGTGTGAAAGCAGTGCCAAGGATTAAATGGTGGAAGTTAAAAAAGGGTGATTGTGAAGTGGAGTTTAGGGAAGAGTTAAGACAGGCACTGGGAGGTAGTGGAGAGTTACCGAATAGCTGGGTAACTACAGCAGAACTAGTAAGGGAGACTGCTAGAAAGGTGCTTGGTTTAAGTACTTGGGATCAACAGTTCAGAGTAATGGGGAATGTGGAAGAGAGGTGAAGAAGAGAGTACAGGCAGGGTGGAATGGGTGGAGAAGAGTGTCAGGAGTGATTTGTGACAGACCGGTACCAGTAAGAGTGAAAGGGAAGGTCTACAAGAGGGTAGTGAGACCAGCTATGTTGTATGGGTTGGAGACAGTGGCACTGACAAAAAGGCAGGAATCAGAGCTGGATGTGGCAGAGTTAAAGATGTTAAGATTTGCACTCGGTGTGACTAGGATGGATAGGATTAGGAATCAATATATTAGAGGATCAGCTCATGTTGCACAGTTTGGAGACAAAGCAAGAGAGACGAGATTGCGTTGGTTTGGGCATGTGTGGAGGAGGGATGATGGGTATATTGGGAAAAAGATGCTAAGGATGGAGCTGCCAGGTAAGAGGAAAAGAGGAAGGCCTAAGATAAGATTTATGGACGTGGTGAGAGAGGACATGCAGGCAGTTGGTGTGACAGAGCCAGATGCAGAGGATAGGAAGAAATGAAAAGAGATGATCTGCTGTGGTGACCCCCAACGGGAAAAGCCGAAGGTGATGATGACGGTATGTTGCTCTGACTGTTTTGCACAGGGTCCCCTGGGTTCAAGACGTGGCAGTGAAAGGTATGGTGGTAACATAGCATTTTATTCTAGCAACTTTCTAACATTATACAAGCAATGTTTACAATGTGTCCTTGGTTTTTGACCTTTTGTCCCCCCCCCCTCAATAAATATTGTTTTTTTCCAGATTTCTTGTGCTGCAAAGTTCAGAGATACAGCTAAATGTCGAGTAGATTTTACAAGGAGCTGAGAGCTGCAGGGGAACAAAAGTTTAGTGCTGCTTCTACTAAGTCTGTTTGCATTGTTAATAGCACAACAGGTAGTGTACTTGCTTTTGATGCAGAAGGCTGTGGGTTCTACTCCCACAGTAGGTATATGCATTGCTGATACTGTACTGTGTTGTAAAGGGGGTGGATGCTACAGTCTCTTTTGGCAAAGATACCTAGTAACTATGAACCTGTTATCAGTTTGCTATCCATTCCCTATTGCGGTATTACTAGCTTATGTTTTTAATGCATGCAACATAGGCAATTTATTCTTCAAGGGCAACAGGCACTTTATTTTTAGATGAAACAATGACAAAGTTGTTTGCTAGCAGCAACCTCTTTATTAGTTAAAGATTTCTTTAATGTGGATTTTACTACTTCAGAGATTGTGCATATTTACTGATACTGGTGGACTATAGAAGGTTGAGTAGACTTTTTATGATGGAAATGTTCTGAATTGGGCAATTTTGTCATTGGTGTATGCATTTTGTTCCATTGTTTACAGGAAAAATGTTCAAAACAATAAATTTAAGATGTCCTCTAACAACTGTACTGTATTGTACAAGGAATATAATGTAATACAGTCAGGAAGGTGTATCAAAGAGCATGTGTATGTTTCATGTTCAAGGGACCTGTGATTTTGAAAACAGCCCAGAGTTAATCTTTATCTGCCACTGGCAAAATATATTTTCTTTGAAAGTGGGTTTCAATGCTGTTTCAATGCATGTGAGTTTCAAGGGAAGAGAAGTTTTAATGCTAAGTCTGTTTTCATTGTGAGACTGCATTGCTTACAGATATCTATTAGGGTTTATGCTGTAAAATGCAAAATAAAACTTTCAAATGAAATCTAAATCATCACAGAAGTAAAGCAGCATGCACATTATACAGTTTATGGTAAATGGGGAAAAATAACCAAGGAATGGGACATTGGAATGGCTGCAGGGGGGAGGCTCCATTCGACCATGATTTTGTGAGGGGGGTAGCAAACTCAAGACAGACCCGGTTGAACTATACATCTCAGTTGTCCATATGTTTGCAGAATGAATAGATAGCTTCTTAGTTTTGGTTTGTTCCTCATAACATTTTTGGTTTTCTAGCAAATCATTCAGGAATGAAGTTACTAAATGACAGACATTGAGTTTCAGACGTCATAACCTTCAGAAAAATGCATGCTAATGCAAGACCTGTTATTCTATCAACTGTCTTAAGTTTATACAAGAGCAATTTTTAGTAGTGTTTGTATGTTCCCCCAATATATTTGGCCTTGTTCAGATTTCCTGCATTAACAGGTTGAGAGGTATGTGCAAATTGCTTTGTAAAATTAGGAATATCCAAACCTCTCCTTTGTCCCAAATTTTGGCTCAAAATGTTGCTCTCCCCTAATAATCCCTCCTCAAAATGGCAATTTTGGAAGAAAACGTGGAGGGTTTACAATTATATATAACTGTAATGATCAGAGTTACAGATTACTTTTATTTCAGAAATGCATGTAGATGCTCTTATTTTGTTAGTTGCTCAAGTTAACAGTGTTAATATTAAAAAGGTGTCCCTTTTTTGACAGGTTCCCAGCTGTACTGTGTGGCAACTTTATATTTTTGCATCACATTTTGGTCTGTAAAACTGTGGTTTTCTGGCAAATTAGTGGCAAGTCATTAAAGATTGAAGTTAGAAAATAATGACAGACATTTGAGTTTCAGATTTCATACCCTTCAGAAAATCTGTACTGATGCAAGACCTACTACTGTTCTATTATCTAAGTTAATAAGAGCAATATTTAAAAATTGTCCTTATTTTTGGGCCTGTGTCCCACTTCTAGTTCTATGTATGGCTTTGTCCACATTTATTGCTCTGAAGTTTGAGAGGTACGAGTGTCGGAGCCATCACTGTCAGCCAGAGGCATTTCAAATTGTGACATACTTGGTTGCACCCCACGCCCCTTTGTAGTGGCTCTGGATGTGTCCAAGGAAGGCAAGGAGCAGTTATGCAGTGTAAGTGTGCAGAGTATTCCCCCATCCAAGGTAGACCACAAGTACGACCGTGGCTTTTCATCTGTCCTTGATTTTGCAGAATGTTCTGGTTTTCTGTCATATTTTTATACTGTTGATTTATGCTTCTTATTATTCAGGAAATGCATGCTGTCACAGTGCCCTGTTGCTCTATTTAAGTAGCAATGATTTAATGACCATCAGGTAAGCTTGTTGGAGATTGTAAGATGCAAGTAAGCTTTAATAAGCATACTGTTAAAGAATTACCAGCATTGAAAGCCTTTTCGTTGTTGCCATGCCGAGAATATTTACATAACTAGATAATGTAAAAGCCTTGGGTATTGAAATGCATACGACAGTATTTGTAATAAAAGGACAGGATTACAGTATTTTCAGAAGCTCATTACATTTGTTGGAGACTTGCAGTCATCTTTTGTTGGAGATTTGCAATCATCTTTGCAGGTTTACCCGTAAACTGAACAGAATGCCAATCTATCATGTGTGGTCCATAACTTGTGCAGGAATCCTTTAAGCAATTTATCTTGAGCTTGTTTCTTGTTTGCTGTTCATTTTTTACTTTGATCATGTCTTCCCCATGAAACAAGTAGATAGTTGCGTCAGGCAGCAGGTCTTTTTTGGATAAGAAACATTTTTACAAGTGGGGGTATCACAGAGATTGCTACTTTCAGCATGCTACTTGGCAATTTTATAAAGCTGAATATAAATTATAATTAGAACTGCAGTGCAAGGAGTAGTGGTTTGAGTTGAGTGCTGCTTGTTTTTTCTATACTTGATTTTGACTGGCATTCCAGTAATGTATTTAAAAAGTAATTTTATTTTTTCATGCCTCACAACCTGTTTCCATCTGGATATTAAGTTGTCATGTAGCCAATGCATTGAAATATGTTTTTCTTCTACACTTCATTTTGTCTTGATTGAACTCTCGTAATGACTGTTTGGCACCCAGGGCAGCGTATTTAATTGAAGTTCCAGTTGTTGTGGTTTTGAGCGTAGCTCCACCCTCATTCTAGTTGACCACACCCCTTCACATTAGCCACACCCATTCAGCTGTCTCCTGCAGCCCTCCTTTAATTTGAAGTCACCAGCCACTACTGATTAAACCCTGAGCCAGACCCAGTAATCTACTCCTAAGGAAGTATGTGGAGAAGTAGATACATGTTTATTTTTCTTTTTGTTTTTTTTGGACAGGAAAAAAATGGGTGAACAGTGTTATTAATGGCTGCCGCAACTTCCCCAAGTATGGGCACAACATTCTGACAAAACAGAAGCCTTTCCTGTTCCCGCTCCAAGAGCTGACAACAGTGGCTCTCCCTTGCCCAAACTGGGGACCACAACACCTGCAGGGGATGTGGCTAACCCCTGTTCACAGTGCCTGTAGGTGCTACACCACAGGAATCCAGGGTAAAAGAGGAGTGTTCTGAGGAGCCAGCTTTGGCCACAGCAGAGGCACCCACTTCCAGCTGAGGTAAACTGATAGCCTGCTGTGATGGCACAGACTGTTAGCTTAACTTTTTCTTTGTGGCTGGAAGAAGGACCGACCATGGGACCAACAGACTGTTCCATGGTCAAGCAGAAAATGGTGCCCCTTTCCATGGTCAAGCAGAAAATGGTGCCCCTTTCCTCAAAAACAAGTAGCAAATTGCAGTAAAAACAAAGTCTTAAAGTCTTTTCACAGACAAATATGGTAAAAAGCAATTTAGAACACTTTGTCAGACCCACAAAAGAAAAAAAAAAAAAAAAATTTCTCCTCAGAAAAAATGGTTTTCAGTTAACAATTTTTAAACTGACAGGAAAAAAGAGCTTCTATTTAAAAGCACAGTAAAGTCTCACGAAAGTTTGTTAAAACACAAACACCTAGCTTTAAAAAAACTTTTCCTGAATTGGAAAGTATTAATAAAAAGAAGTTATGCATTCACCATAACGTTCCATCTGAGTAGTTATACTTCATTTTCGGCAACCTGTGGGTATTCGGATCCATATCGGATTCGAGCCGGCAACATTTTCCAAGCAGCTGCTCTAAGCTCCAAACTCCTCCCCTTACCAATAATCCCTCACATCTCCTACCCTCCCCTCAGATCGAGTTTGCCACTATCCAAACTATCAGCAACTCAATAACAGCACTAACCTAGAACAGGTTTGGGGGAAGGAGGGCGGGATGGCTGCAGAAAATAAAGTACAACTACTCAGATGGAACATTATGGTGAGTACATAACTTCTTTATCTGAAGTAGTTAACTTCATTTATCTGCAACCTGTGGGACAGAGTCCCCAGCTACCAAAACTCCTGGGAGGCCCTCATGGAAGGATATTCCTGAGCACCGCAGAGCCAAAGGATGCTCTCCCTCTAGAGATCAAATCCAACTTATGAGAAATAAATGCATGTGACCTTGCCCTGGTCGCTACTGCACAGATATCATCCAGTGAAACTCTAGATCAAAAAGCAGCAGAAGTTGCCAAAGATCTGGTAGAATGAGCTTTAACAGGACCAGGTGGTGACACACCTTTGCCCTTATAGACTTGCAGTATACTTTGTGTAATCCATCTAGCTAAGGAGACCTTGGAAATGGCGTTGCCCAAAAAGGGTCTAGAAAAGGACACAAATAACTGGTCATACTTATGAAAGGGTCTAGTCCTATGCAAATAGAAATGAAGCGGTCTATGAACATCTAGTAAATGCAGTTTATATTCACCCTTGTTCTGAAAATTTGGAAAGAAACAGGCAGATTTAATCGTCTGGTTAATATCTGATTCAGAGGCAACTTTCGGTAAGAAAGAAGGGTTAGTGCGGAGCGAAACTGTCTTTATGAAAGATCAAGTAAGGGGGCATGGCAGACAAAGCTTGGATCTCAGAAACCCTTCTGGCTGAAGTAACGGCACTAGGAAAGCCATCTTCCAGGATAAGAATTTCAAATTTACTGATGCTGCTGGTTCGAAGGGGGTTAGCAACCAATGCCTGCAGAACTAAGGTAAGGTCCAAGAAGGGACTGAATCCTTAACGGGCGTAAAAGAAAGGTGCCTTTCAGGAAAGCTTTACACAGTCTCAAAGGGGCCAGAGGATTCATATTTTCACCAACATGAAAATTAGAGATGGCCGCCACTTGTACTTTTACTGTAGAGGAATTAGCCCCTTGCTGGAAAATATTGGACAAAAATTCCAACACTGCAGGAACCGGGGCTGTAAAGGGATCTAAGCTCCTCTGAGAAGCTCAAATAGAGAAGCGTTTCCATTTTTTCATTTGCTGTGATAAACCTTCCTAGTGGAAGCTTTGTGGGATGCCACCAAAATAGTCTTTACAGATGACAGACCAGGAGTCCTAGCAATCAGGGGAAATGGAGAAACCAAGCCATCAGCTTGAGGCAGTCCAGATTTGGCGAACAGATACCCGAGGGATGAGAGAGGACATCCGGGTAAGGATCCAGAATCCGAGGAGGAGTTAGAACATGAGACCAGAGGAAGGGGAACCACACCTGACGAGGCCAGAACAGGGCAATGAGGATCACTTTGCACCCCAGTCGGCAAGCTTTCTGAAGAAACTTCGGAATGAGAGGTAAAGTACAGTTTTGTACCTACCATAAATGTAGATGTCCGAACTGGATAGCATCTGCAGTCATAACTGGGTTGTCCTGTCGTCAGGCAGCCCCTCGGTCGGCCGGATTCCAAAGTCCGGGTCCGGCTTCGGCTGATGTCGCACCTCACCCGACGTCATCTCTGCTGGTCTTCGGGTATAAAGGCATCAGCCGACGCCATTTTCCTCAGTGTTTCTTGCCCCAGATGCCAGTTGCCCTCTTGGAAGGCTAAATTTTGGATAAATGCCAATGTTTCCAAAAAAAATAGAAGGCAAACAAAAAATAAGCATGTATGTACATATATACAAACAAATACACCATAAGAGACTCCCCCCACCAGCTAGCTATTAGGAGGGTAAATACCCTAGGAGTACCACAGAGGGGAAGGAGGGAGGGTAATCCTGACTGCAGATGCTATCCAGTTCGGACATCTACATTTATGGTAGGTACAAAACTGTACTATGTCCTTCATGGATGCATCTGCAGTCTAGCATCAAAAAACATTTGTCTAGCATCCCTCTACATTCCCCCAGGTGACAACATTTCCACACTTGAAAACATCCTCTCTTGGCTCTCAAACAATATCAGTAATGAAACCATAATCTTAGGAGATGTAAACATCGACTGGACCTCCATCCAGTCTTCGACCAACCCTCTTAATATCAACCTATATAATTTCTCCCAACTAATCAACACAATAACACACCCATCAAAAAACCCCTCTTGTGGCACCATCCTTGACTGGATTCTAGTGTCACATCCCCACTATTTCTCAGACAGTGGTACTCTTCCTGACCCCCTTGGTGATCACTTGCCTATTTTCACCACGACTCCCCTGTATCTCTTATCGTACCCATAACTTCATCACTACCCGCAATGACAAAACTTTAACCCATCAACCTTCATATATTCTCTGAAAGCAATCAACTGGAATAACCTAAAGACACTACCCCCTAGAAGATGCAGTTACTCATTTCAACTCTACTTTCTTAGAAATACTCAATTCCCAAGCCCCACTAAGAACAAAAAGAATAAAAACAAATTCAGCCCCCTGGCTAACCAAGACCACACTATCAAGTATGCGCCTTAGAGATAAAGCTTGGGGACTCTATCTTAGAAATAAAACCCCTGAACAACATAATGCGTACAAAACCCTTCGTAATAAAGTAAAAAAGCTTATAATTTCTGATAGACAAAAATATTTCTTCACACTCCAAAACAACAACAAAACTAACCCTCAAAGATTCTGGAAGGGGATCTCTACCCTCCTTAACCCCAGTAAGTCACACACCCCAACCCCAGACCCAAATAGCCCAGACTTAGATCTAGCTACACAGTTCAACTCCTTTTTCATTGACTCTATTAGCAAACTCACATCCTCCTTCACATGCCCCTCCTCAACATCTAATTCATCCCCACCCTCTCCCACAAACAACCCTCCCCTTACTTCCTCTGTCTCCTCATTCTCAACATCTCACTGTCTATCTTCCACCTCATCCACTACTCAAACCCCCTCTTCGCCCATATCTTCCTCAAATCCTCTCTCTCCCCACTCTTCTCTATTCTCATTTAAACCTATACCCACTTCCACCATAAAAAAACTTCTTCAGAAACTGAAGCCATGAACCAATGCTCGGACAATATCCCTCTTACTTTCTAAGTATAGCCAAGAGAAGCAATTGCCTATCCCATTAGCATTCTAATTAACCGCTCCATCCATGAATGCACGGTGCCCCAATTGTGGAAGCAAGCTTTTATCATCCCCCTCCATAAAGGAGGTAACAATTGCAACATCAACAACTTCCGCCCTATTGCTATCCTGTCCCCCATATCTAAAATTCTAGAAAAGTGCATCCAGCTTCAACTCCTTCCACATCTGTTAGATAATAACCTTTTAACCCCTACACAACACGGATTCAGGCCAAATCATAGTACCATGACAGCCCTCCTGTCCTTTCTTGAGATTGTAAACAGAGCTCGCGATCACAAACACATTGTCTCTACCCTATTACTTGACCTCTCCAAAGCCTTCGACACTATCTCACACAGCCTACTCTTATCCAAACTGTCACAACTTAACCTCTCTCCCTCCTCCATAAATTGGTTTTCCAGTTATTTATCTAACAGATACCAAGCTGTAATATGGAAGAAGGCCACTTCCTCGTTCTTTAGTACCCCCACTGGAGTTCCCCAAGGATCTATTCTTGGTCCCCTCCTCTTTAATATATTCATCAATGATTTCCACAAATCTATTCCATTTGCTAATATCATCCAATACGCAGATGATTCTACCATTATCTGCTCTGCCACCTCTTCCTCTTCACTCCAAAAACTCACCCAGGAAGCTTTCTCAATTACTGAAGATTGGATGAAAACAAATCACTTAGCACTCAATGCCTCCAAAACAAAACTAATGGTATTTACCCCCTCCAAATCCACTTCCTTCGACATAAACTCTTTCTCTATTACCAGCCAAGACAACTCACCCTTGGAACTGGTATCTGAAGCTAAGCTACTAGGTGTTCAAATCGACAACCGGCTTAATTTCAACTCTCATCTACAACTTAATATTAAAAAAACTCATCAAAAACTAGGTATGCTTTACCGCCAGAATCAGTATCTTACTAGCTCCTCCAAAATCACTCTCACCTCCTCCTTTCTTATCCCCTCTCTTCTCTATGGGGCTCCATTATTGACTAATCTTCAGATCTCACTAAAAAACCAGCTCTCCTCCTGCTATAACAAAATTGCCAAATTCGCAAATAGCCACAGATCCTCCACCCACCACTGTTTCTCTCTCCAAAAACTAAATTGGCTCGAACTATCTAATCATCTCATCTATATACAGCTGACCGTAGCTCATAAGCTCATTCTCAACCCCTCTCTTTGTCCCTCCCTGTCTTCTGCCTTTAAAATGCACCTTCCAAATAGAGTCTTAAGGTCCAACAATCAAAACCTACTGGTAATTCATAAACCATCTTACCCCCCAGGTAAACACTTACTATCCTGTAACCTTTCCCGTCTCTGGAACTCACTCCCACCATCCATTCGTACCACCTCTAACCACTACATGTTCAAAAAACAGCTTCACACACATCTAAGTTCCCAATGGGATTGCTCTTGCTCCCACCCCTCATAAATACATGACATCCTTACCACCAATATGCTTACGGTACCAAACTTTTACCTAACAAAGCTTGTGTTCCCTCTGTATCCACCCTATAAGGTACTTTTATGTTCCCTCTGCAAAACTCCTCTGTTATGTATTTCACATTATTTCCAAGCTCATTTACTTCACATTAATCCTCATTGTTTGTACTGTTCTGAATGTTTTTGAATTTTGAGTTTAAATGTTTTATCTACCACTTTTGTATAAATATTAGCAATCTTGTGTATGAACCTAATTTTGTGTGTGCTGGTGCTTCTCTCCCCAGGACTTTTATCTACCATTTTGTATAATTATTTAGCAATCTTGTGTATGTACCTAATTTTTCTGTACTGGAGCTTTTCTCCCCAGGACTCCATTGAAAACGGGTTCTTTTTGGCCCAATGGACTATCCTGGTAAATCAACTGCAAATAAATAAATAAACAACAACTGGGTAGAATACCATAGCCAACTAGGGGAGGAGGAAGAAGAAATTATGGTGTGGTTAGGATCCCTTGCAGAACAGCAGTGGCAAACCCTGCTCGGGATCTGGAATACAGAGGTAAATTATAATGCTTGGCAAATGTATGCACGGAGGTCCAAGTAGCCGCCTCAATAATGTCCTTGGTTGCCACTCCTCGTAAGAAGGCTGTGGTAGTGGCTGTTGCCCTTGTAGAATGAGGCCTTATGTTCTGTGGAATTGGTTTTCCATGGAAGGAGTAACAGAATTGTATGCAATTTCCTATCCATTTGGGGATTGTCTGTTTGGAAATTGCTTTTCCTTCCCTTCCTGTTGCATAGGCTACAAAAAGCTGGTCAGTTTTTCTGTTACTTTTGGTTCTGTCCAGGTAGTAGCGTAGCTGTCTATGTACATCCAAGGTATGCAGCATTCTTTCCCCTCTGTTTTGTGGGTTGGGGAAAAAGGTAGGTAGGTGGATTGCCTGGTTTAAAGACACTCTGGATACCACCTTAGGCATAAATGTAGGATTAGTTCTCATGGACACTCTATCTTGGTGGAAGATTAGGAAGGGTTGTACTGCCATTAGGGCCTGAAGTTCAGAAACCCTCCTTGCTGAGGTTATTGCCAGTAGAAAAGCAGTTTTCCATCATGATAGATGCTGTAGGTCTGCTGTTGCTGCTGGTTCAAAAGGAGGGAGTGTCAACTTTTCCAGCACAAAGTTCAAGTCCCAAGCTGGCAATGGTGGTTTCCTAGGAGGTTTTACATTCTTGATCCCTCTGAGGAACTGCCTGAGTAGAGGATGTGAAAAGACAGGTGGATCAAAGCTGTATTCTGCTGAAATAGCTGATGCATGTATCTTGATGGAGGAATAGGACAGGCCTGTATGTAGAAGCTCTGCCAAATACTCCAGAATGTTAGCAATATCTATATTCGACACATCTTTTCCTCTTTCAGCACTCCAAATGACAAACCTTTTCCATTTTCCTGCATAGTTCCTTCTTGTTGAAGGTGTGCGGGCTTCAAGGATAATGTCTTTAACCCTTTGGGAAAGATCTGGATTAGTTGCTGCTATGAGATATTCCATGCGGTCAGTTGCAAAGTTTTTAGGTTTGGATGCATGATGCTGTAGTTGTTCTGAGTTAACATCAAAGGCATCAGGGGTATTGACCACATTTTGTCTCGAGACATGCTCCTCAGCAATGGGTACCAGTGTTGTCTTGGCCAGTTCGGAGCTATCAGGATTATCCTTGGACGTTCCTCCTTGATTTTTAGTAATACCTTGTGTATCAAGGGAAGAGGTGGGAATGCATATGCTGTCAGACCTTTCCAGCTGAAGGAGAGTGAATCCACCTTCCATGCAAGTGGATGGAATGTCCTTGTGCAGAATTTTTTGAGCTGGTGATTGAGAGGGGAAGCAAATAGATCTATCTGTGGCATTCCCCATTTCTTTATGATGGTCTTGAAGATGTCCGGGTGTAGCATCCATTCGTGAGCATCCGAGGTAGTTCTGCTTAACATGTCTGCTAGAGTGTTCTCCTTTCCCGGTACAAATATTGCCTGTAACTGGATGTTGTAGCTGAGTGCCAGGTTCCAAAGGTCCAAAGTCATTCTGCATAGGGGGTATGAATGAGTGCCTCCCTGTTTGTTTATGTACCACATGACTGTGGTGTTGTCTGTCCTTATCAAGTGGCCTTCTTTGATAAATGGTCTGAATTTTTGGATTGCCAGTTTTACTGCCAGCATTTCTTTTTGGTTGATGTGTAGGTGTAGCTGGTCCTGTGTCCACAATCCTTGTACGCATTTGTCCAGCATGTGAGCCCCCCATCCTAGGTCTGAGGCTTCTGTTGTGATGGTTTGGCTTGCTCGAAAGTTGTGAAAGGGTAGGCCTGGGTTTGACTGGCATGCTTGGGCCCACCATAGGAACTCCTGTTTTAGGCATGGGATTAGTGGAATTTCTGCTTCTAGGCTGTGCCTGTGTTGGGACCATAAATTCTTTAGGAACCACTGTAGTTTTCTCATATGCAGTCTGGCATGTGGGACCAGGATTATGCATGATGCCATGAAGCCCAAGGCCTGCAGCACTTTTCTTGCTGTTAGCTTGTTCTGCTTTGTTAGTGCCAAGAAGTAAAGAGGGAGTTCTTCTAGTTATTCTGCAGTTAGGAATGCCATTTGTTTTACTGTGTCCAATTCCGCGCCCAAGAATGTCCTCGTTTGGGATGGTATCAGCCTTGACTTTTGTAAACTGACTGTGTATCCCAGGGCTTGTAGCAAGTAAATGACCCTTTGTAAATCTGTTGTCAGCTTGCTTTTGTTGTCCCTTGTAGCAGGCAGTCGTCCAGGTATGGATAAATTTGAATTCCTGTAGTCTGCAGTGGGCGATTACTGATGCCAGGCATTTTGTGAATACTCTGGGCGCAGTAGATAAGCCAAAGGGCAATGCTGAGAATTGATAGTGCTCTGATCCTGCAAGAAATCTGAGGTATCTTCTGCAGTTTGGTCGAATGGGGACGTGCAGGTATGCCTCCTTGAGATCTAGAGTTACCAGCCAACACTCCTTGCCCAGCATGGGAAGAAGTTGCTGTAGGGTCAGCATTTTGAATTTTGGGACAATGATGTATGTGTTTAAGATGGACAGGTCGAGAATAGGTCTCCAACTTTTTTCTTTTCTTGGAACTAGAAATAGTCTGGAGTAGAATCCCTTGCCTTGTTCTGTTATTGGTACTCTTTCCACAGCTCTCATCTTTGTTAATTGCATTATCTGCTGTAGAGCTTCTATTTTTGATTTGGAGGCAGGTTTGGCATTCCTCTTTGACTGGTAAAGTGTGGAAGTGGAACCGGTAACCTTGGTCTATGGTTTGCAAAATCCACTTGTCTTTTGTGATATAGTGCCAGTTCTTCGAAAATAAGGCTAATTTTCCGCCTAATGGTGCTGCTATTTGTTCCCTGGTAGGCGGAGTTAGAGTCAAGTCACTGTGATTGTCCTGTTGCAGTGGTAGTGGCTGTGTCTGTGCCTCTGTTACTACCTTGCCACTGTCGTCCTCTGTAGGCACCCCCTCTGGATTTATTTCTGCCTCTGGAACGTCTATTCCTGCCCCTTTGGGATCTTGTGGAGTCAGGAAAGGACCAATTTTTGGCAGGCCAGTTCCTGCTAAACCTTGGGGGCTGAACCTGTAAGAAATCTTTAACATGATCCGGTAAGACCTGTTCCTTCAACCATGCATGTCTCCTTATCACTGTGCCAGTCATGGCTGATCTAAATGAAACCTCAAGTGCATCATAGCCACATTTTAAAGAATGGTTACTAACCTGTTGTATGTTATTTACCATTTCTAATACATATTTCTTATCTATAGAGTCATCAGAGGATAGCTTTTTAGTTAACTGATCAAGCATGAACTCTTGGTATTGTATCATGTGAAACTGACAATTTAAAGCTCTAGCTGAGAGAGTAGCAGAGATGTAAACCTTTTTGCCCCATCTGTCTAAAGACCTGGATTCCCTTTCAGAAGGAATAGGGTTTTTTGCTGTGGTCGAGGCTACTGCCTTAGGCCCCTGGGATATAGTTTCGGGGTCTGCGAGTGGGGCCTTGTATAGGTGGTGATGAGTGTCTGGCACCCTGTAAAATCTATCTGGTTTGGCAGGGGCTGGAGGTAAGGAATCAGGTGCAGTGCAGACATCATTAAATGCATCGTCCACAACAGAAAGGACAGGAGGTATAGCTAAGGGCCTATGTTGTGGTAAGTGCAGAAAAGTCCTAAGTCTTTTTCTGGAATCTGAGAAATCCTGTTCCTGCCATTGGAATTGTTCTCTCATGGCATGTAAGGTTTCCCCAAAGGAGAATTCCTCTGGTGGAGAAGCAGCTGGAATGGATTCTTCAGCATCGGAGTCTTCATAATTGGAAAAAGGAGCCTCTGGCTGGTCTGTAATATCTGAGTCATCCGCAGAATCATCAGAGGACACAGGCTCAGGGGGCTCTGCTCTAGGTCTCTTTTCTGGGGGCTGAGAGGCCCTATCTGGGTGAGATTGAGATCCCTAATTAAGGATATTAAATCTTCTGCCAGAGTAAGCATTTGTGAACTAGAAGTGGGCCTGGTTGAGGGGGGTTTAACAGGCACTGACTTAGTAGATTTGGCTGCTTTGGCCCTGGCAAAGGCCTTAATAGACATGGCTGCAGGAGGCCTAGCAGCACCACGTGCTGGGGTAGAGACATCTAAAGGGATGGTGTCTGATAAGTCACTAGTAACCACAGCAGTTGGTAAAAATTCTGAGGCCGATTCAAGTAAAGTAGCAGGAGCCTCAGTAGTAGTCATTGATTCGGCTGTATTTTGATCAGTTTTCTCGGTTTCGGCCGAAACCGAGACACTCGCGGTTTGCTTAACCGTGGTTTCGGCCAAAACCGCGGACCGCGAGTGTCGGTCTTTTTCTTTGCGTTTTTTAATAATTTGGGTAGTCGGAGGATCCGACGGCATAATGTACGCAAAATCTGAGCCGAAAAACTGTTCAGCAAACTCCGACCGACGCCTAAGCGTTCGTCGGTTGAAGGAAGCACAGGCCGAACAGGCTGCTACGTCGTGGTCTGGGCCTAAGCAAGGCAAACAGTAAGAGTGGAAATCTTTATGAGGTATTTGTTTCCCACAAGTTAAACAGTTATTGACTTTTTCTGACATCGGCTGAGGCAAGAAAGAGTCCCCAACGGGGTACTTAGCTTTTAGAAGTCTTCGAAGTAGTATTCGGTAGGAGTAATCTCTGGATCTGACCGACCGGCACTTGCGAACAGCTTCTGCTTCGGGCGCCACGCGGCAATAAAGACTGAGGAAAATGGCGTCGGCTGATGCCTTTATACCCGAAGACCAGCAGAGATGACGTCGGGTGAGGTGCGACATCAGCCGAAGCCGGACCCGGACTTTGGAATCCGGCCGACCGAGGGGCTGCTTGACGACAGGACAACCCAGTTGTTATGACTGCAGATGCATCCATGAAGGACATCGGGGGGTAAGCATATAACAACCTGGGAGGTCAAGCATGGACGAGAGCGTCTCTGGGGAAGTCCCCTGGAGAGGGGATCAGAGCAAAGAACTTGCTGCACTTCGTGTTGGAAGGAGATGCGAAGAGATTGCAGCAAGGCTGACCCCGCGTAAGGAAGATCTCTTCCGCTACTGACTGTTTCAGAGACCACTCGTATGGCATTAGAATAGCCCGACTCAGTCTGTCTGCTAAAATGTTGGAGCGTCCGGGGATGTGCGTTGCAATCAGAAACTGACTGGTGGAGATCGCCCCCTCCCACACTCACATGGTCTCGCGACAAAGAGAGTAAGATCTGGTTCCTCCTTGTTTACTGATGTAACAGACATGTTTGTCTGAACTGCGATAGTCTCCGGGGGAAGGACAGCATGAAAGGCTTGCAACATTAAAAGCACTGCCCTCATCTCCAGAACACTGACATGCAATCTGGTTTCTGTTTGGGACCACGTGCCTTGGACTGTCCTCCCCAAATAGTGCCTCCCCCACCCGAGCTGGGAGGCATCCGTGGTCACTGTGGCTTGGGCTGTGGGTGTTATGAAGAGTCAACCTGCAAAGATTTCTGGCGATTGGAGCCACCAGAAAATACACATCTTGCAGGCTCTTATTTGATAGTCCATGGGGAGGTCTAGCCAAGACCACTGAACTGCCAAGTCCACTGAAGCACCCGCATGTGAAGGTGCGCACAGGGAAGGATTGAAATTGCTGCGGCCATGGAGCCTAGGGCCCGGAGAACATCGCTCTCTGTTGGCATCCTGGGGCCGAGTATCACTGACACATGAGCCAGTAGGTTCTGGATCCTGTCCAGTGTGAGAAAGACTTGCAATAGTAGAGTGTCCAGCAGTGCACCTATAAATTCCAAGGTCTGTGTCGGGTTCAAGCGGGACTTGGAGATGTTGATGGTAATCCCTAGGTTGACTGCAAGATGCAGGAAGGAGTCTCTGGCTATGCAAAGTAGATGCTTGGTGGCAGCAGCGAGGAGCCAATCGTCTAGGTAAGGAAACACCTGAATTCCCTGAAGCCTCAGGCGAGCCACTACGACTGCTATAACCTTGGTAAACACCCTGGGGGCTGTGGTGAGACCAAAGGGTAGGGCGCTGAATTGGAAATGATTGGCTCCCAGCCGGAAGCGAAGGAATCTCAAGGAGCTTCTGCAAATTTTGATATGGTAGTAAGCATCCTGGAGGTCTATCGAGCACATCCAGTTGCATTCTCGGAGGTAAGGTAGAAAGGACTGCATGGAAACCATCCAGAATTTCTGCTTGGCTACAGTCAGGTTCAGGGTTGACAGGTCCAATATGGGCCTGAGGTCCTCCAGTCTTTTTTGGCACTAAAAAGAACCTGGAGTAAAAGCCTAATCCGGACTGATCTGGGGGGACTGGTGCGATGGCCCGATTGCGAAGCAGCTTTGAAATTTCTTGCACTGCCGCCTCCCTTTGAGCGGATGGAACATCCAGGAGGCACTTTGGTTGGATGGGTGGGGCAACGAACAAAATGGAGTAGCCTCTGGATATTATTTGGAGCACCAAACGGTCCGTCGTAATGGACTCCCAAGCCATTAGGTGCAATGACAATCTTCCCCAGACTGTCTCCAGAGTAGGGCAGTTGGGCAACCCCTCAGAGTTGCTGCGTGGGTCTGTCCAAAAAAATCTCCCTAGACCCAAAGTTCCTCAGCCCCCCTTTGCCTCTGGGGCGGCATCTGTCATGTCCCCCTCTGCCTCTAGGGGACGAACTGTCCTGAGAGTCCCAGGAAAACTGAGACTTTCGGAACCACATCTTCTTTTGCCCTCTCTGATTCCTAGAAAAGGATCTCTGAGGGCTAAAGAAGTGGACTCAGATGGCAAACAGTGTCTTCCCGTCCTTCTCGCTCTGGACCAGGGTGTCACATACTGTCTTCCCGAACAGGAAGAACCATCAAAGGGAGCATTTGTGAATGACGCCTTGAAGGGGTCTGCAAATTGACAGTCTGAGCCAAGCATGTCACCTCACAGCTACGCCAGTCCCAACCGCCGTAGCTGCTCCTTCCATGGCATGGGAAAAAAGATGCATGGACGTGTTCGAAACAGACTCTAGAGTCGACATTTTCACCGAGAACAGCCGCTTGCCCTCTGGCAACAAAGACTCTGGGGGCGACACAGCGAACTTTGTGATTAGGTCTCGCTGAAGTCGTATGACGTGTGCCAAATAATTCAGGGCTCGTACAGAAAATGTCGCTGAAGAAAAGACTCTCTTCCCAAATCGATCCACCAACTTTCCTGTGCCAGTTCTCTCTTGGTGGCAGCTGCAATTACCACCGCATCCACCGGGGATCCCTTGTACCAGGCCCTGTCTGTCTGTGGGAGGAGAGAGGATCCTGTCCGAACATTTAGGTATTGGCTCTATGGTGTCAGGCTCCTTCCATGCCTGCGTGGTAATGAGATCCACAAAGGGATCTGCAGGAGGGGCCACCCTAGATGTAGATGGGCCCATGCCAAAGTCTCCAGGAATACTGACTCATCCGTAGAGGGTTTTGGGGCTGACCAACTTCCCCTCTGGCGGAGGATCTCCATGATATCTTCAAAGGAGGCATCCTCGGGAGGTGACCTGGGGGAAACCTCACCTTCATCCAAGTCCGTATCTTCTGGGAGGGACTCGGGGGGGGGGGGGGGGTCCATGTGCCTCCTCTTACACGAGTGCGTACAGGGACCCTCTTCAGTAGGACTCTCTAAAGACGGCTCGTAAATCATGGGGGGGGTTCCACGATGAGATCCACCTGGGGGGTCCTCTAGCATGGGCTGTCCCTGGGGCAAGCTGATGGGAGTCGTGATCAAATTCACGGGAGTCTGGGCAGAGTCCAAGGCGATGGGCTGGGATCTCAATCCTTGGGAGAGAACCCTCTCCACCACATCGAAGGCCGAAGGAGAGTGTACCTCCTTAGCAACCAACAAGGAGGAAGCTCTCCCCGGCTCCATGAGGATTGGGGCCGTGGCTCCGAAGGAACGGCTCGGATCCTACAAAGTCGGAGCCGAAAACACCTCCGTTCCCACGGATCCGACTCCCCGTTCTTGGCCCTGAGAGTTGCTCGGATCAGAAAGTACAGTTTTATACCTACCATAAATGTAGATGTCCGAACTGGATAGCATCTGCAGTCATAACAAATGGGTTGTCCTGTCGTCAGGCAGCCCTTCGGTCGGCCGGATTCCAAAGTCTGGGTCCGGCTTCGGCTGATGTCGCACTTCACCCAACGTCATCTCTGCTGGTCTTCGGGTATAAAGGCATCAGCCGACGCCATTTTCCTCAGTGTTTCTTGCCCCAGATGCCAATTGCCCTCTTGGAAAGCTAAATTTTGGATAAATGCCAATGTTTCCAAAATAGTAGAAGGCAAACACAAAAAATAAACATGTATGTACATATATACAAACAAATACACCATAAGAGACTCCCCCCCAGCTAGCTATTAGGAGGGTAAATACCTAGGAGTACCACAGAGGGAAGGAGGGAGGGTAATCCTGACTGCAGATGCTATCCAGTTCGGACATCTACATTTATGGTAGGTACAAAACTGTACTATGTCCTTCATGGATGCATCTGCAGTCATAACAAATGGGTAGAATACCATAGCCAAACTAAGGGAGGAGGAATAAAAATTATGGTGTAGTCAGGATCCCTTGCAGTACAGCAGTGGCAAACCCTGCTCGGGATCTAGAATATAGAGGTAAATTATAATGCTTGGCAAATGTATGCACGGAGGTCCAAGTAGCCGCCTCAATAATGTCCTTGGTTGCCACTCCTCTTAAGAAAGCTGTGGTAGTGGCTGTAGCCCTTGTAGAATGAGGTCTTATGTTCTGTGGAATTGGTTTTCCATGGTAGGAGTAACAGAATCTTATGCAATTTCCTATCCATTTGGAGATTGTCTGTTTGGAAATTGCTTTTCCTTCCCTTCCTGTTGCATAGGCTACAAAGAGCTGGTCAGTTTTTCTGTTACCTTTGGTTCTGTCCAGGTAGTAGCGTAACTGTCTATGTACATCCAAGGTATGCATTATTCTTTCACCTCTGTTTTGTGGATTGGGAAAGAAAGTAGGTAGGTGGATTGCCTGGTTTAAAGACACTCTGGATACCACCTTAGGCATAAATGTAGGATTAGTTCTCATGGACACCCTATCTTGAAGGAAGATTAGGAAGGGTTGCACTGCCATTAAGGCCTGTAGTTCAGAAACCCTCCTTGCTGAAGTAATAGCCAGTAGGAAAGCAGTTTTCCATGACAGGTGTTGTAGATCTGCTGTTGCTGCTGGTTCAAACGGAGGGAGTGTCAACTTTTCTAGTACAAAATTCAAGTCCCATGCTGGTAATGGTGGTTTCCTAGGAGGTTTTACATTCTTGATCCCTCTGAGGAACTGCCTGAGTAGAGGATGTGAAAAGACAGGAGGATCAAAGCTGTATTCTGCTGAAATAGCTGATGCATGTATCTTGATGGAGGAATAGGACAGGCCTGTATGTAGAAGCTCTGCCAAGTACTCCAGAATGTTAGCAATATCTATGTTCGACACATCTTTTCCTCTTTCAGTACTCCAAATGACGAACCTTTTCCATTTTCCTGCATAGTTCCTTCTTGTTGAAGGTCTGCGGGCTTCAAGGATAATGTCTTTAACCCTTTGTGAAAGGTCTGGGTTAGTTACTGCTATGTGATGTTCCAGGCAGTCAGTTGCAAGGTTTTTAGGTTTGGATGTATGATGTTGTAGTTGTTCTGAGTTAACATCAGGGGCATCAGGGGTATTGACCACATTTTCTCCCGAGACATGCTCCTCAGCAATGGGTACCAGTGTTGTCTTGGCCAGTTCGGAGCTATCAGAATTATCCTTGGACGTTCCTCTTTGATTTTCAGTAGTACCTTGTGCATCAAGGGAAGAGATGGAAATGCATATGCTGTCAGGCCTTTCCAGCTGAAGGATAGAGAGTCCACCTTCCATGCAAGTGGGTGGAATGTCCTTGTGCAGAATTTTTTGAGCTGGTGATTTTGTGGGGAAGCGAACAGATCTATTTGTGGCATTCCCCATTTTTTTGTGATGGCCTTGAAGATGTCCGGGTGTAGCATCCATTCGTGAGCATCCGAGGTGGTTCTGCTTAAAATGTCTGCTAGGGTGTTCTCTTTTCCCGGTACAAATATTGCCTGTAACTGGATGTTGTAGCTGAGAGCCAGATTCCAAAGGTCCAAAGTCATTCTGCATAGGGGGTAAGAATGAGTGCCTCCCTGTTTGTTGATGTACCACATGACTGTGGTGTCGTCTGTCCTTATCATCAAATGGCCTTCTTTGAGGAATGGTCTGAATTTTAGGATTGCCAGTTTTACTGCCAGCATTTCTTTTTGGTTTATGTGCAGGTGCAGCTGGTCCTGAGTCCACAGTCCTTGTACGCATTTGTCCAGCATGTGTGCCCCCCATCCTAGGTCTGAGGCGTCCGTTGTGATGGTTTGGTTTGCTTGAAATTTGTGGAAGGGTAAGCCTGGGTTTGACTGGCATGCCCGAGCCCACCATAGGAACTCCTGTTTTAAGCATGGGATTTAGTGGTATTTCTGTTTCTAAGCTGTGCCTGTGTTGAGACCATAAATTCTTTAGGTACCACTGTAACTTTCTCATATGCAGTCTGGCATGTGGGACCAAGATTATGCATGATGCCATGAAGCCCAAGGCCTGCAGAACTTTTCTTGCTGTTAGTTTGTTCTGCTTGGTTAATGCCAAGAAGTAAAGAGGGAGCTCTTTTTGTTTTTCTGCAGTTAGGAATGCCATCTGTTTTACTGTGTCCAATTCCGCGCCCAAGAAGGTTCTTGTCTGGGATGGTATCAGCCTTGACTTTTGTAAATTGACTGTGTATCCCAGGGCTTGAAGCAAGTAAATGACCCTTTGTAAATCTGTTGTCAGCTTGCTTTTGTTGTCCGCTTGTAACAGGCAGTCGTCCAGGTATGGATAAATTTGGATTACCTGTACTCTGCAGTGAGCGATTACTGATGCCAGGCATTTTGTGAATACTCTGGGCGCAGTAGATAAGCCAAAGGGCAATGCTGAGAATTGATAATGCTCTGATCCTGCAAGAAATCTGAGGTATCTTCTGCAATTTGGTCGAATGGGGACGTGCAGGTATGCCTCCTTGAGATCTAGAGTTACCAGCCAACACTCCTTGCCCAGCATGGGAAGAAGTTGCTGTAGGGTCAGCATTTTGAATTTTGGGACGATGATGTATGTGTTTAAGATGGACAGGTCGAGAATAGGTCTCCAGTTTTCCTCTTTTCTTGGTACTAGGAAAAGTGTGGAGTAGAATCCTTTGCCCTGTTCTGTTATTGGCACTCTTTCCACAGCTCTCATCTTTATTAATTCCGCTATCTGGTGCAGGGCTTCTATTTTTTGATTTGGGGGCAGGTTTGGCATTCCTCTTTTTCCTGGTAAAGTGTGGAAGTGGAACCGGTAGCCTTGGTCTATGGTTTGCAAAATCCACTTGTCTTTTGTGATATAGTGCCAATTTTTCGAGAATAAGGCTAACTTTCCGCCTAATGGTGCTGCCTTTTGCTCCCTGGTAGGCGGAGTCAGAGCCAAGTCACTGTGATTGTCCTTTTGCAGTGGCAGTGGTTGTGTCTGTGCCTCGGTTATTGCCTTGCCACTGTCGTCCTCTGTAGGCACCTCCTCTGGATTGATTTCTGCCCCTAGAGCGTCTGTTCCTGCCCCTTTGTGATCTTGTGGAGTCAGGAAAGGACCAATTTTTGGCAGGCCAGTTCCTGCTAAACCTTGGGGCTGAACCTGTAGGAAATCTTTAACTGTTTGTACAGATTTTGCCTTCTCTTCCATTTTCTTCATTACCTGCTGGGCAGGTTCCCCAAATAGACTAGCCTTATCCATAGGAGCATCCAATAGCTTAGCTTTAACATGATCCGGTAAGACCTGTTCTTTCAACCATGCATGCCTTCTTATTACTGTGCCAGTCATGGCTGATCTAAATGAAGCCTCCAGTGCATCATAGCCACATTTTAAAGAATGGTTACTAACCTGTTGGATGTTATTCACCATTTCTAATACATATTTCTTATCTAAAGATTCATCAGAGGACAGCTTTTAATTAACTGATCAAGCATAAACTCTTGGTATTGGATCATGTGAAACTGACAGTTTAAAGCTCTAGCTGAGAGAGTAGCAGAGGTGTAGACTTTTTCCCCATCTCTAAGGACCTGGATTCCCTTTCAGAGGAATAGGGTTTTTGCTGTGGTCGAGGCTACTGCCTTAGGCCCCTGGGATATAGTTTCGGGTCTGCAAGTGGGGCCTTGTATAGGTGGTGATGAGTGTCTGGCACCCTGTAAAATCTATCTGGTTTGGCAGGGGCTGGAGGTAAAGAATCAGGTGCAGTGCAGACATCATTAAATGCATCGTCCACAACAGACAGGACAGGAGGTATAGCTAAGGGCCTATGTTGTGGTAAGTGCAGAAAAGTCCTAAGCCTTTTCTTGAATCTGAGAAATCTTGTCCCTGCCATTGGAATTGTTCTCTCATGGCATGTAAGGTTTCCCCAAAGGAGAATTCCTCTGGTGGAGAGGCAGCTGGAATGGATTCTTCAGCATCTGAATCTTCATAATTGGAAAAAGGAGCCTCTGGCTGGTCTGTAATGTCTGAGTCATCCGCAGAATCATCAGAGGACACAGGCTCGGGGGGCTCTGCTCTAGGTCTCTTGTCTGGAGGCTGAGAGGCCCTATCTGGGTGAGATTGGGATCCCCTAATTAAGGATATTAAATCTTCTGCCAGAGTAAGCATTTGTGAACTAGAAGTGGGCCTGAGTGAGGGTGGTTTAACAGGCACTGATTTAGCTGATTTGGCTGCTTTAGCCCTGGCAAAAGCCTTAATAGACATGGCTGCAGGAGGCCTAGCAGCACCACGTGCTGGAGTAGAGATATCCAAAGGGATGGTGTCTGATAAATCAGTAGGAACCACAGTTGTAGGCAAAATTTCTGAGGCTGATTCAGGTAAGGTAACAGGAGCCTCAGTAGTAGTCATGGATTCGGCTGAAGATTGACCAGTTTTCTCGGTTTCGGCCGAAACCGAGGCACTCGCGGCTTGCTTAACCGTGGTTTCGGCCGAAGCCGCGGACCGCGAGTGTCGGTCTTTTTCTTTGCGTTTTTTAACTATTTGGGTAGTCGGAGGATCCGACGGCATAATGTACGCAAAATCTGAGCCGAAAAACTGTTCAGCAAACTCCGACCGACGCCTAAGCGTTCGTCGGTTGAAGGAAGCACAGGCCGAACAGGCTGCTACGTCGTGGTCTAGGCCTAAGCAAGGCAAACAGTAAGAGTGGAAATCTTTATGAGGTATTTGTTTCCCACAAGTTAAACAGTTATTGACTTTTTCTGACATCGGCTGAGGCAAGAAAGAGTCCCCAACGGGGTACTTAGCTTTTTAGAAGTCTTCGAAGTAGTATTCTGTAGGAGTAATCTCTGGATCTGACCGACCGGCACTTGCGAACAGCTTCTGCTTCGGGCGCCACGCGGCAAGAAAGACTGAGGAAAATGGCGTCGGCTGATGCCTTTATACCCGAAGACCAGCAGAGATGACGTCGGGTGAAGTGCGACATCAGCCGAAGCCGGACCCAGACTTTGGAATCCGGCCGACCGAAGGGCTGCCTGACGACAGGACAACCCATTTGTTATGACTGCAGATGCATCCATGAAGGACATCAGGTCTGATCCAAGGAACGCAAGGTAATCGCCGGTGTCGAGGTTGGAGGAACTGTCGGCACCGAACCCCCAGCTCAGAGGATGCTCGGATCCATAAACCCCAAAACCGCAGGTCAGATTGGGGAAGGAGAGATTGGATGGAAGAAGGGCATGGATGCCCCTCTCTGGCTGGAGAGGGGCCTGGCAAGACTCCCATTTGGATTTGGATCCGAATGAACCTCCGCATCATCCTGTCTATGTCTAGCTCTGACAGACTGAGTCAACACGAGGAGGCGACAGACTCGGATCTGGTTGGTCGGTGTGTCGACCTCTTAGGCGGCCTCGGGTCCAAGGGCTCAGTCGGCTCCAGGGAGAACCCCAGGGAGTGGAGCAGAGGAGAGGTAGGTGGGATAGGAAAAGGCTCCCGCTCTGGAGACTGCTTGCGATGCCTATCCCCTCTCTCGTCCTTGTATTTCTTCTCTTTTTCCTTACTTTTTGTCCCCACTTCAGAAGGCTTACAGGGAGGTAGAGTCCCAGCCTGAGGGAGGGGGGTTGATCAGCTACTGGACCCGAAGTCGAGGTCGCTGAGTCCAAGGCAGAAACTGGTAGAAGGCCCTTGGCTACCAGCTTAGCCTTTCTTTCCTTCAAGGCCCTAGGGTTGAACCCTGCACATACACTACAAGGCAAAGATAGATGGGGAACACCCAGGCAAATAACAGCCAGAGTATGGCCATCAGCCAGTGAAAGCTTGTGACCACACTCTGTGCATTTTTTAAAGGTTGGTTTAAAAAGAAAAAGTAGTTTAAAAAGTTAAAGTTTGTAAGGTAGTGTGGTAGGCCTAACCTGACCTTAGTGTGTGTTAGTTTTTGCTGAGTGGGTTTTTCAGCCATCACAAAAAACCCACTCAACAAAAACACACACTAAGGTCTGGTTAGGCCTACACACTACCTTACAAACTAACTTTTTAAACTACCTTTTTTTTTTTTTTGAACAGAAAACCAACGAATGAAGGGGAGGAAAGGGTTGATAAGTGCACGCACACACACACACACACACACACACACACACACACACACACACACACACACACACACACACACACACACACACACACACACACACACACACACACTCTAAATATATCAGAAAAAGCTTCCAGTTACTACACCCAACTTGGAGCTAAACAGACCACGATGCGCAAGCATGACGCGGCAAACGAGATCTGAGGAAAGGTAGGAGATGTGAGGGATTATGGGTAAGGGGAGGAGCTTGCAGCAGATGCTTGGAAAATGTTGCCAGCTCAGATCCGATATGGATCCAAATACCCACATGTTGCAGATAAATTAACTACTTCAGATCAAAAATTATTAAATTGGAAGTTTTTTTCCTCCAAAGGGAACTTAATCTGCCCAGCAAAGGAACAGAACAAGCCAACCAACAATCCCTGAAAGCTTCAGAGAAGCGTACTCATCAGTGGCAGTAAAACTCTGAAGGGCTTGGCTCCCAAACTTGTCTTTTAGTCAGCTTAGCTCAAGCTGTCTGACAGACATCCTGGTGGGATCAGCCCATACAGCTAAAGCTACTGCAGCGGTGATCAATATGATAAACATTCATGGTGATATCCCTGGAATATTTACTAGCAGTTCGATCTGGTCCTTTAGTGTCAGTCTGTTACCAACGATAATGCCCAGATTCAGATTCATACACAAGTACTAGGCTAGTTGCCCTTATGGGCCAGTTTAAGCCCAGCCAATTTCACTTTTTGTGCTTAAATTAACCTAATCCATTTGGTGTTAAATTGGTCTTACCCATCCCATGGTTGATTAAGTATACTTAGTTACTCCAGTTGAGAATAACTGGGATTATACCACAGACGGACCAACAGAATTTGCCCTATTAGCATACTACTGACAAGGCCCACTCTGACTGACGCAAGCTTAGCAGGAATGTAACACAGATTTAATTCATATATTTTTTAACGCAAAACATTTTCCTATGGTCAAGCAATCTGGACTGCATAGCCTGTGAACCACAGAGAAAACAGAAGTCAGGTGGTTTGCTGCTTTAGAGCTCTCTTACAAGTAAACCAACTTTTTTTCTGGAGATCTGTTGCCTGGTATAACAAAAAGACTGACAGGGCCTAACCTGTTTCCAAATCTGCACAATGCCATCTGCATGTCAGCCTTCACCCATTCCTTTTCAAGTCAAGTAAATGCAGACACAGTAGGCAGACCAGAAATGCACTGCTAGGGACTAAGAAATTAAAGGTGGCTGTACAGATTAAGTTTGTCCTCTAATTTTTCCAAGTGATAACAGCTGAGCTCCAACCTTCATCCAACCTTTTTCAAGTCAAACATTTCACAAACAAACCATAGCTCACAAGGCCTTAGGTGTTCTAGATGTGAACTGCTTGGGACCAAGGAATCCAGGGTAGCTGTAAGGGCCATATTGCAAGTTTCAGCCTTCTTTTAGGTATCACTGACTGCTACCCTGAAGGTTCTGATACAGCACAGCTATCATGTTATCTGAGGTGAGCAGAGTATATTCTTGCAATGCACCAGACCAGATCAGGTATTTATACCTTGCATAAATCAATCCTAAACCAAAAAAGACAATAGTTGAGCTTGGCATTAGAAATCTAAGACCCTAGACAAAGCAACAGAAAAGCAAGTTCCACCAAATTGTCCCAGATGCCCACAAGGAACCGTAATTATCTCAAGAAGAATTGAGATGCATCTAAGAACTTTGTAGATTTGTCTCATGGTGGACAACAATGTGCACTGGCACCAGCTACAACCTGCACCCTGAGAAACCACTAACAAGGAAAAAGAAATGGGCAGCTCTGTGCGTTTTAATAAGGTAATTTTTTTACATGCTCTGAAAGTCCATGAGAGAAGTTGAACAAGTGCAAAAAAGCAAAGCGCTAACAATTGCTCCCTATAGCAAATGCTAGATGAAACACATGACAGATTACAGACAGTGCAATATGATACTATAAATCCACCATCTCATGAATGAAGGTCAGCATGTCTCTTCCATATTTCTAGACATGTCTAAAGCCGTTGATGCCACATCCCACCAGCTTCTACTAAATAAACTATCTTCCTATGGCCTTAGTATACCCGCACTAACTTGGTTCCACAGCTATCTTTCCAACAGTCAACAAGTTACAAAGTGGGAAAACTTTTAGTTATGTACTCACCATAACTTCAGATGTTTGGGATCCATCTCGCCTACATTCTGAACTGATGGGTTCGGAGCCGATCCCTCGGCTCCGACTCGGCACGCTTATGCTATAGAGCGAGGCCTCTAATTGGCTGAGCTATCTTTATCCCAGGATGCACCACCACTAATCCCCCAGATCTTGTTTGTCCGCATTCATGCACTCATGCACAACTTGGTTATATAACATTGTTAGATGTTTCAAGATGAAAACAACAGGATTCGGACCTTCTGATATCCTCTGATCTCCAAGGAAGGGGGAAGAAGGGTGGGTTATTAGCAATGTAGGCGAGATGGATCCCAAACATCTGAAGTTATGGTGAGTACATAACTAAAAGATGTTATGTGATCCTATCTCGCCTACATTCTGAACTGATGGGACAGTGTCCCTAGCACCTAAATCCCGGGTGGCTCATTGGAAAACACTCCTGAGCACTGTGGAACCAAATGAAGCTCGTCCTCTAGATGCCACATCTAATTTGTAGTGGGAAATGAAGGTGTGCGGGGAAGACCATGTAGCCGCAGCACAAATGTCACTAATAGCAAGCTTAGAATGAAATGCTACCGAAGTAGACACAGCCCTTGTAGAATGAGCTTTGACAGAGGTGGTAAGCTCTTTGTTAGAATAAATATAAGCTTGAGTAATACAGTCCCTGATCCATTTGGCAATAGTGACCTTTGTGACAGCGTTGCCCAATTTGTTATCTGCAAAGGATACAAACAACTGATCTGTTTTCCTTGTTTGTTTGGTCCTGTCTTAATAAAAACGTAACTGTCTGTGGACATCTAGTGTGTGGAATATGAACTCCGCTTTATTAGAGTATTTTGGGAAAAAAACTGGAAGTTCTAACGATTGTTGTAAGCAGAAAGTAGAACAAACTTTAGGAACAAAGGAAGGGTTTGGTCTGAGGGATACTCTGTCTTTATGAAAAACCAAGTACGGGGGTTTCACTGACAAAGCTTGAAGCTCTGAAACTCTTCTGGCAAAAGTAATCGCCACCAGAAAGGCTGTCTTCCATGATAGAAACTTTAGATCACATGTAGCTGCCGGTTCAAAGGGGAAAGAAGTCAAGGCGCGTAACACTATATTGAGATCCCATGGAGGTGCAGGATGAGAAATCGGAGGGCTTAATAGAGCAGCACCTTTCAAGAAGGTCTTACACAATCTGTTGCTCATTAAAGGTGGGTCTATGGATTCGTGAAAATTAGAAATTGCTGCCAATTGTACTTTGATGGTAGAAACTGAAGAGCCTTGATTGAAAAGAGAGGTCAGAAATTTTAGCACTTCTGCCACAGGAATAGAAATGGGGTCCAGGCCCCGGAGTTGAGCCCAAATAGCAAACCTTTTCCATTTGCTAGAATACAGTTTCTTTGTAGCAGACTTGTGGGCCGAAGATAATATGTGCACAACATCTGGATCCAATGCATGACTCCTGACTATCGTTGGAAGAGGAGGAGCCAAGCCGTCAATTTTAAGGTGTGTAGGGACTGGTGGAATAGTCCTGACTGATGAACCAGTAGGTCTGGGACCTGGTCCAGGAACCATGGACCTTTCAGAGCATGTTTCCGAAGATAGGGGAACCACACTTGACGAGGCCAGTAAGGAGCAATCAAGATCATTTTGCTCCCCAAGAGAGATGCCTTTTGAATCACCCTGGGAAGGAGAGGAACTGGAGGGAAGGCATAAAGCAAGCCGGTGGGCCAAGGATGGACTAATGCGTCCATGGGGCTCTTCCCCGGAGCCGGGGTTAGGGAGAAGAATACTTTGCACTTCGCATTCAGAGGAGTCGCGAAGAGGTCGCAACACGGAACTCCCCATTCGCTGAAAATCTGACTTGCAACTGTCATATTCAGAGACCATTCGTGAGGAGAGAGGATGGTTCTGCTCAATCTGTCGGCTATGACATTGGACTTGCCCGGTATGTGAGTAGCCACTAGGAAGCGTTTGGTCGAGACTGCCCATTCCCAAACTCTCATGGCTTCTCTGCAAAGAGGATAGGATCTGGTTCCTCCCTGTTTGTTCAGGTACAAGACAACTGACATGTTGTCTGAGTGAACAGCAATTACGCCCTGAGGGAGATAATTGTGAAGGGCTTGAAGGGACAGGAGTACTGCCTTCATTTCTAGGATGTTGATATGAAGGAGAGTCTCTTCCGGGTGCCATTTGCCTTGGACTGACCTGCCCAGGGAATGCCCCCCCCCCCACCCCATCTGGGAGGCGTCCGTGGTCAAAGTGGCCGGAGGAGGAAGAACAAAGGGTCGTCCCTGATCCAAATTGGAGGGCACTAGCCAACAGCGAAGGTCCCTTTTGCAAGATTCCGTGATCCATACGAGGTGACAGAGGGAGTTCCTGAAAGGACCACTGAGCTGAAAGAAGCCACTGGAGGATTCTCATGTGCAACCTTGCCAAGGGGACTAGAAGAACCGTGGCAGACATGGATCCCAATAGCTGCAGGACCATTCTGGCTGGGGCTTTGGACCTGGGAAGTAAGGCTCGAACTTGATTTTGTATGGTTTGAATTCTGTCTGTAGGTAGATAGACCCGCATTTGGTTTGAGTCTATCTCTACCCCTATGAATCTTATTCGTTGAGATGGCCGCAACACAGACTTTGGCCAACTGAAGGTGATTCCAAGGGAATTGCCCAGTGATATAGTGGCTTGTAGGCTCCGCAGAAGTAGATGCTTGGAGGTGGCAGTTAGGAGCCAGTCGTCTAGATACGGAAACACCTGGAATCCGAGACTTCTCAGGTGAGCAGTCACTACTGCCAAGCACTTGGTGAACACCCTGGGGGGCTGTGGTGAGACCAAAGGGCAGCGCACGGAACTAAAAATGACTGCCTCCTAGGCTGAAGTGCAGATGTCTCCTGGACGCTTGCTGTACCATGATACGATAATACGCGTCCTTGAGATCTATGGAGCACATCCAAACACCTTTCTCCAGCAATGGGAGAATGGTTTGTAGAGTGACCATTCGGAACTTGGACTTTCTGACTGAACGGTTTAGGATGCTGAGGTCCAAAATGGGCCTCAAGTCCCCGGTCTTTTTTGGCACCAAAAAGAATCTTGAGTAAGTCCCTAATCCGATCTGGTCTGCGGGGACCGGTTGGATGACTCCTTTTTGCAGCAGCTTTGAAACTTCTGAGGCTGCGGTATCCCGTTGACTGGGTGGCGGGTCCGGGATTTTTTTGGACTGAGGGGGGGGGGGGTGAGAGAATGGGATAGAGTAACCTCCGGCGATAATCCGAAGCACCCATCGGTCCTGAGTGATCCCTTCCCAGGCCTTTAGGTGCTTCGAGAAACGACCCCTGACTGGCTCAGGAGCAGCACAGCCGGGCAATCCCTCAGGGACTATGAAAGGCTGAAGAGCCACGAAAGGACTCGCGGTCTCCAGTGTTGCGAGGGCCTCTGCCGCCTCTGGGACGGCGTCTTCTGGATGAATTTCCCCCTCCTCTGCCTCTGGAAGGGGAATCTTCCTGCTGAGAGGGGTAAGGCTTCTGAGATCTACGGAACCACATTTTCCCTCCTCTTTTAGCCTTGGGATAAGGCCGAAAGGGAGTGGAAAATCGTGTCCCTATGGCAGTCAGAGTCTTACCCTCCTGTTCACAGCGGGTTAATGTGTCTTTTACCTTGGGTCCAAACAGGGAGGACCCATTAAAGGGGGCGTCGGCAAATGAAGACTTAAAGGCCTCCGTGAAATGACACAGGCGGAGCCAGGCTTGTCTCCGTAGAGCAATGCCTGTACCCGCCGCTCTACTCGCCCCTTCGGCCGCATACGAAATGAGCCTCATGGACGAGTTCGAAATGGACGACATTGTAGCCAGCTGAGAGCCAACCGTCTGGGCCAGCTCCTCAGGCAGGTTACCCAAGAGGGTATCGGATAGCTCCTTAATCAGATCCCTCTGAAACCTGGTGAAGTGCGTAAAGTAGTTCAAGGACCTCAGTGTAAAGGCCGCTGAACTGAGGGTGCGCTTTCCGTACTGATCCATGCTCCTAGACTCCTTATTAGGAGGATGGACGGACGTAGAAGCCTCTGCTACGTCTTGCTGGGTAGCAGATGCCACCACCAAAGCATCTACAACCACACCTTTAGTAAGGAACTCTCTATCAGGGGGCGCCGAGAGAAATTTGTTCGGACGAGCGGGCACCGGTTCCACAGAGTCTGGGTGTTCCCACGCCCTTCGACAGATCAAATCCAAGAGCTCGAAGGGCGGAGACACCCAGGAGGCAGAGGGCTGAGCCCGAGGCCTTCAGGAACACCGACTCATCAGCAGAGGGAGGTTTGGACTGCCAGCCGCCTCGTTGTTTTAGGGCTTCCAGGATGTCTGCAAAGGAGACATCATCCGAGGACGACTTGGGGGACCCTTCTGCATCATCGAGATCAGTGTCGGATGTCAGAGACTCATCAGGGGAGTCAACGTGCTTCCTCTTGCACGATCTCTTCCTGGGAGGTTCTTCCGAAGAGGCTTCAGAAGGACCTTCAGGAGGGGGGGAAACCCCAGCGGGGGTAACCTGAGGCCCAGGGGCTCCGCTGTCTAAGGACAGGGGGACTGCCAACGACCCAGTCTCCAAATGTAGGGAAGGAGCAGGGGAAACCGTGGAGGTAGCCAAGGAAGATTTGGCTAAAGCACTCCTCATAGCCCTGAAGGCAGGACCACCAGAATCCTGGGAGGGTCCCACCTCTGTGGCCATGACAGTGGACGGTACTCCCGCCGCCGACGCACCAAGAGGGAGACTTGGGACTGAAAGCATCAATCCCGAAGCCTCCCCCCCAGGGCCGAAGGAAGAAGTCTGTGTGCTGAACTCCGACCCAAGAGCCGGAGTTGGAGCAAGGGTCTGGCCCGACCCTAACACCTCCACAGGTTCCACCAGCACCAGCTCCAACGGTGCCAAAGCTGTTGGAGGAGGAACCACAGTAGGGGAGTGGACCATCGGCTCCAAAGCCAACTGGGCTGGAGCCAAAACCAGCTTTTGGAACACCGGAGACTGGAAGAGTCGAAGGAGCACCCTGTCGATGTCCGAATCCGACATCTTGGATGATCTAGAGGATACCGATCGGGCCCGAACCGATTTCTCCATTGGCTCCGAAGGGCTCTGGGACCGGCTCCAAAAGGACTCAACAACTATCGGCTCCGAAGAAAGTTTCAAGGAAATTTCCCTCGGTGCCGATAAGGACTTCGGCTCCGAGGGGGAAGAGTCTGAGCCGGTAACCCTTATCGGCTCCAATATCAGTGGAGCCTATGAGGGTGACCCGCCTCTCGATGCCCCAGACCTCGGCTCCGAAAGCAGAGGGGTCAAGGCTGGAGGCATCGAGGCAGACCGTTCCGACCTCAGCTCCGAAGTCCGTGGAGCCGATGGAGAAGTCTGCTTAGCTTTTTTAGCGGTCGGTTCCAACTGACTGGTCAGAGCCGACGCTTTCTTCTTTTTAGAAGGAGACGGAGAGGAAGATAAAGCCTCCTCGAAGGAAGGCTTGATTAATCCCTTGAGGATTAATTTGTTTTTCCTCTCCTGGAGGACTCTAGAAGAGAACGCGTGGCACACACTGCACGACTCTTGTAGGTGTTTAGCACCCAAGCAATAGACGCACGAGGAGTGGTCGTCCGTTATGGACATTTTAAACCCACACCTCGTGCATTTCTTAAACCCGGAGGGTTTGTGTTCTTTAGACATAACTATCTTAGTGGAAAAACACTACACTTAGTTAAATACAACAAGTTTTAACAAATATGAAGTTTAACAAATAAAACCACAATATATATATATATATATTTTTTTTATTTTAAACTAAACAGTTAGTAGACAAAAACGAGATAAAGAGAGTCAAGACCCTCTAACTTAAACGGGTACTTGACCCAAGAAGATACACAAACAGCCAAGTAACAGGGGAAGGCCCCTCTAACTAAAACGGGAAAACCTTCCCTGACTAAAAAAATCACGAATTTTCCAACAAAAATTCACCAATCACACCAATATACAACAATAGCTGTTAAAACAGCTTTTGGGTTCAAAATAAGGAAATTTGTGACAGGAAAAAGCCTAATAAATAGTACTTAGCCCAGCCAATGTTGATACCACGTCTAAGCTTGTTAGCGGCAAACGAGATCTGGGGGATTAGTGGTGGTGCATCCTGGGATAAAGATAGCTCAGCCAATTAGAGGCCTCGCTCTATAGCATAAGCATGCTGAGTCGGAGCCGAGGGATCGGCTCCGAACCCATCAGTTCAGAATGTAGGCGAGATAGGATCACATAACATCTCTCTTTCTCCCCTACTCCCCATCTCTGTGGGTGTACCCCAAGGTTCTATTCTAGGTCCACTTCTCTTCATCATATTCATAAACAACCTCAGTACAGCAACCCAACATGCCTCCGTAGTACAGTATGCAGATGATGCTACCCTTATCTACTATGCCCCCTCACCCCAAGAACTCCAACTAAAATGCAGTCTTCTTTTCAGGACACTGAAACCTACCTCTCCCAATACCAACTCATTTTAAATCTCAACAAAACCAAAATCATTTTAGTACCAAAAACACAAGACTTCTCGGTTCTCACTATCAATCACATCTGCAAACTGTACCAAAATTGCCCAAACCATCAAAAAAGTCCTCATCAAACTAGGTACCCTATACAGAGCCAAATCATTCCTAACTCCCAATGCCAGACTAGCCACTGCTCACACATACTTTCTATCTACCCTCCTCTATGGCTCTCTCATATTTACAAACCCTCAAAAATCTGACCAACAATATAGAATCATATAAAATTGCTAAATTTCCCATTAATCACCCACACGGATCCCACCACTGCTCAGCTCTTTCAACATTAAACTGGCTAGAGCTCCCCCACCTTCTATCTCTTAATCAACTATCCTTAGCTCACAAAATAATCTACCATCCCAACAACTGCCCTGCCATCTCTTTAGTTCAACTTAATACTAACAGCAGATCCCTCAGATCTTCCAACAAACTCCTACTTACAGTATCCAACTCCCACAACCAACATGGTGACTCCCTCTATTTTTTATGTATCCCTCTGCGTTTGCTCCTGTGACATTGTCCCTTAATGTATTTTCTTTATCTTGATTTCTTTCCCTATTTTGGGTTTTGAAGCAGCACTATTATTTGCATAGATATCCTTTTGTATTTGTCTTTTCTTTTATCTGTTGTAATATGGACAATTCTGTTTAATGTGGCCTATTTTCTTACAAGTAAAACATATCACCTGCTTTTCTGAACTTTGTTGTGTATCTATCTGTCTGTAACCCTGGTGGAGCAGAAGCTGCTCATGTTCCCCCTGTGTTTGTTTTTTTCCCCTTGCTTTCACCACGTAGTCTACACGCTGTTTTTGTACATTTGCTATGTGCATCTGCAATACTGGTACTTCTTTTGAACTGTCTAGCACTCTGGCTTTATCTTGCGCTAGGTGGAGTTGTCTAGCACTCTGGCTTTGACTTGCTCTAGGTGGAGTTTTGTATTTGTCTGGCAGAAACTGATTTTAAAGCTGCATCTGCCTTTTGCAGAATGTCATTAACTGAAGGAACTGCTTTAACATAACATTTTGCCTGACCAAAACATTATTTTGTTTTTTCCTGTCATGTTATTTAGACCGTCTGTCTGATCATTTTTAGATAGTTTTAAACTGTCATTACCTTGTCTGTGTGTTTAAAACACTGATGTGAGTCTATACACTCACCTGTTCCAGTTGCTTGCTTTGCTTTGACATTTGCCAAAGCATTTACTGTAGCTTCTTCTGTATTACATTTTTTATATGCTTTGATTTTGACAATACTAAAACTTTCCCTGTAAATCATTTTGGGAATCAATGCCCATAACTCTCGTACTAGTGCATGTTTTAGGGGTTTGCCAACACTGTTGATGAATTCCCTTGAGACCCAAACTGGCAAGTGTAAACGCAAAAAAAAAACTTTTAAATAAAGCATGATTTGAAATAGACCGCACAGTGCATGTCAATCATTGTTTAAATGCCAACATACTGAAACAAAATGATTTTTTTTTTATCTTGCCACTGAGATAGAGTCTGTAATAAACAAGACTACTGATATATATCAGCAGGAGAAATAACGGTAATTTCTGCTGAACCCTGCCCAATGTCAATTGGTATATTTTGTACCCCTTGTAAACCTTGCTGGGCTTTTGTAACTGTCTTGTCAGATTAATCTCTGTAGTTTGTGCCCTTAGTAAACGTTGTTGGGCTCTATCTGATTGTTACTTTAAATCAGAAATGTCATTATGTAAAGTCTGAATGCTATGCTGAGTCTGTTCCTCTAAATGGCATTATTGTCCCTTACTACTGTCTCTAGGGAAATTTTGAAAAGCTGTGAAAACCTTATCTTTAAAAGGTTAATAATAGCGCTCACTTTTTATGCATTTGCAATATTTACTATAAATAACATTTTTATGTAGTCTATTACATTACTGATAACTGCATACACTTGTACTGTATGAGACTTAGGTGATTGCAGAAGGTACATTTAACTGTTGTATATGTGAAGAACAAACAATGCTAGAATCAAACAGATTGTTTATCAGAACAGGATATACGTTATGGTATGGCTTACTCCTGTGACAAGATAGACATACGTTTGGAAAGTCACTTGCACATAAAAAAACAGTCTTTATGAATTGCTGTACATTTTGTGTATGGATTATAGGCATTTATACATTTACAAGCACAACTGTTATCTAATGTCTGAACATTGAACATTTCAGATTTAGATTTTATGTCTGACAGTAGGTTTAAACCATGTTGTTGTGTCTTTCGGCTTTTCCCGGTTAGGGGTCGCCACAGCGGAACTCCGGTCCGCTAATGATTGGCAGTTGATTTTTACGTGCCGAGTTGCCAGCTCTAACGCACAACCTTCAACGAAGGTATGCCCATTCAAGCAGGTCTCCATGCAGAAGACGCTCTAGCTGAATCGAACAGGTCAGCGTCTTACATGTAAATTTATATATATAATATGTGGGCACTGTAAAGTTAGCTGTCTGTACTTGCATCCATGTTATAACTGTGAAGAATTTACTGTATTTTGCATAGATGACAAACAGGTGATCAGGCTGAAGTCACTTAGAAGACACAGTGTCCTTCAACAGACGAATTGATGGTAGAACGTCGCAGTACAGCTTCTATGGTGTCAGTCTGTATTCACCAACGAAGTACAGGAACTGTTGATCTGTTAAAGCACTGGAACTGTTGAACTGATGTTGCAAATAGTAGGGCCCCTCTGTAATATTAACTGCTGGTAACAGATAAAAGGTCATAGCCACTGGCCTAGGCTCGCCACTGAAAGAAATGTCTAAGTTGTGACCAGACAGACACCGTACTACTGTATCTATTATTCTTTATTTGTATTAGAACAAATTCTTGCCAAACAGTTCATTCTTTCAGAGTTATTTCAATTCTATTATAACATGGCTAGACACTTGAAAAGACTGATGCACACAGTCCAACAACATCACTAAAGAGTGAAACATACTGTCTAGTTTATATACTCTTTTTAACAAATGTTATTTTCAATGCCTTTGTGACTTGTTTTTCTGGTTTCTGTCTCTGTCATGAAAAAGTCCATGGTTATTTCTAGCCTGGACAGTTTCTGTTGAAATGACAAATATTTTATGTCCTTTTTTGGTCCTTGCTGTGTCCGAAGACTTCACAAAAAGTCTCTCCACGTCGTCTTTGCGTCACTTAAACTGTCTGTATTTTATTTCATTTATTTCTGCATCTGAAATCTTAAAGTCACCTTCCTTTTTTTTATAACAGGATGCCTTTACTGTAAGCCCCACAGCTATATGTTATTAATATCCAAGCTGAACATGTACAAGAAATAACTGTTCTTGCAAAGCAAGCCATATTATTTTGAAAACTGCTGTTTGGCCTTGCACATTTCCTTCACTGTACACACAGTATAAAATGTGCTATGATAAGAGCTTTTCTCTCTGGACCAGTGCTGAAAACTGGCTTTTCCCCAATAGGGCTTTCCTGGTCAACAATGACAAAAAAAAAAAAAATATTTATATAAAAAAAAAATAAATGAAAAAAAAAACTACCAGATAGCACATCAAATAAGCACATACCTTTTTGAAAAAAGGATTAGTGCCCCAATATATTATGTTTAACAAATCATTAAACAAAAAATAATAAAAAAAACTTCCACGTAAAAAGAATGAACATGCACACCTAATGTACAAGCAAAAGATAAAACACCAACTACCACCAACAAATAAATCTACACAAAACTAATGGGAAGTTGAAACGAACATGTCATTAGTGAACACATCCACACAATAGTTGATTATACAAGTCACACTATGTTACTTGATAAGTGGAATGCCTAATTTAATGAGTACACTGGGAATTAGTTATATATGAATCACATCTAATGCAGCAAGCATGGTGTTCCACAAGGATCCGTGCTGGGACTAGTACTATTTAATATCTACTGAACAGGCAATAATTTAGGCAGCAAATGTCTTGATAAACAAGATAAAGAGGACAACATAAAAAGCATATTTAATAATAGTAAACATGCAGTAATTTTACAAGAAAATATCAACCAGTTACAGTCACAGGAAAAGTTATGGCATAAAACTATATGTACCCTGGTTCAAAAATCAAATATTCTTACAAACATGGTAATGTTCAACAAAAAAGCTATAAGAGCTTACTAGACTTTCATATCTTAGGTGACAATATATTAAGTTTCACAAATGTATATATATCTAGTATAAATATAAAAGCAAATGGAATACCAAAAACATTAAAGGCTACTTATCACCAGGAATCTAAATTAACTGGACTTCAGTATACATTACGAGAATAACAGAACATGCATCAATAATGAGCACCAAATCCCCAAAACTTATTTGAAAAATACATGTCCAAAGAAAAAAAATATCCATCTACTAAACGGACTGAAAAAAATCTTAAGAGTCAGGAACTTCAGGGATTTAGACAAGGTGGTACAGGTGACTGGCTGGCTTTACGGCATTGAATGCTAAATCCCTGACTGTAATCCAGAGGAGCAGAGATGATGTATAGAAATGGCAATTCACTAACCAGGGAGTAAACTAAATACCATGAAGATCAGCAAGTTACCCGGTTAATGTGAAAGTGGATACTTCATCTAAACAGAGAACTGCTTGTAAATCTAAAATGCAGAACTTGCACAGCAGGTGAATCACAGAAGTTTGTATTAGCACCAGTTCTCTTCTCCCTCTTCATAAATATCATCAATAGTTTTCAACAGCCTTCATATCATACACAATAACATCTGCATCCTTATTTCTAGACCAGTTCTCAGCATTGTAAACACGTTACACGATGACCAATTCCTTTTAGAGCTGGATTAAAAGGTAATTAACTTTCAATAAACACTAAGAAAACAAGTCTGCGTGTTCCTTAGTACAAACAAGAAATGATCGAATGAGAAACAGATATTTAAGTCCAAAGTTTTAAGTGCTAATTTTTAGCAAACAGAGGAAAAGCTGAGGACAATAACAGTTGAAGGAATTTATTTGGGAGAAGAGAGGAAGAATTAAGTGGGATACATGTTTTCTCCCCAAAGAACAAGGTGGTTTAGGATTCCCTGCTTTGACACTAAGGGCTACACAGTTGAAGCTTATATACATAACTCAAGCAGCAAATTATAAATCAAAGTGTAAATGAATGATGATGAAATGGGGGAGAAAACTGGCAAAAGAACCACGGTACTGGGAGCAATTAACTACAGACAGGAAGGTAACAGAATGAGATGAGGCCAAGCAGAATTATGGACTACAAAGGTAGAGGACTACCTTCCTTATGAAGGGCAGATATCAGAGTACAGGCAAAAAGAAAGGTATAGGGGAGTGCCAAGACCAGCTCTAGTAGAGTTTTTAGTGAAGTCTAGAACAGATGTTGCTGTTTAAAAAAGGGGATAATCAGTATGCCATATAAAACATTGCATAACAACTTTAAGAATCACTTAGAGGAGGTAAGAAAAGATTGGGGAGAGAGAGACTGGAAAGGCAATTTACAAAGAAACAACGGGACGACAAAGCCCAAAAGGTTTTGGAATTTTTTGTACCTCAACTAGTCTTCAGCACTTATTTATTGAGGAAAAATTCTGTGGAGATTTGGATAATTGAGAAAGTTCCCTAGGAGTGCAATGATTTGTCAGATGTTAACAATACCCTACAGAGTACTTTGTCAGAACTACTGGGGCGGCAAATGGCTGTAACTAATAAACTGACTCATTTGAAATGAGATACAGGCTCTAAATCACCTATACATAGTAAAGCCTTACTAAGTTTAATGCTACTGTTTGCCAAAAATGCAACTACTAGAAAATGGAAATCAAAATTTAAGCCAACTATCTGATGTCTTTTTCACTCTCCCCTTGGGTCTTCTGATCAGACGTTGGATTTGATTCAGCTGTATTTTCAAGATTTTAGGATCAGTCTCTTCAGCTCCTCCCTCTCCCATGATGCTTCATACAGTCTAACTCCTCAGATCTCATTTGCTACCAAAGCATCAAAATGTGGTCCAGAGTCTAGAGTCTTCACTCAGATAAGTCATAGCTTTAAAATCTTTTTACCTATGGTGTTGTTGGTTCATAGGTTCATAGGTTAGTACTAGGCTATCAGCCCTAGGGCCTATACAAGCCTAGCCATAACAATTCCCTGAATATTTCTTCCCACATTATTTACTTTCCTGGACCCCTGTCTAGCAGGTGTTTGTCATTTGGCTTTTCCCGGTTAGGGGTCGCCACAGCGGTCTGCTAATGATTGGCAGTAGATTTTCACGAACGCCAAGGTGTCAGCTCGACGTTCAACCTTAAACGAAGGCACTCCCATATACGCATGTCTTTCGAATGCCCGCCCAACTGCGGGGAGGACATGCAGACTCCACACAGTGTACAACTGTTAAATATTTAAATCCTCCCCGTGTTCTGCAGGCATTAGGAACTGCTAACTTCGCCCCTTTCACCTTTGCCTTCCTTCTAGTGTTGTTGGCACTTCTTTCTCTATTAGGTAGTCAAAAACAAAAAAGGTAAAGTAAAAAAGTTCTACTCTTTTTCATAGCGTTATTGCTCAGCTACCATAGTAGTGGTTTGTTTGTTGTTGATTGTGTCTGGCAAACTGACAGGCTTCAAAAGATGCACTTTTTATGGGCATAAGATCTGAATTCGGATGCCCACAAGAAGTGCACTTACAGCTTGAGAGCCAGTCATTTGGAAGCAGACTGCCAGATGTGTGTGGCTTTTAACCCAAACGCCCTCTCAGACAGGGGGAATAAGTTGATTCTTAAGGGACTGATGCCTTCATCTGGGGCTCAAACCCCATCAAAGCCATCTGGTTCTAAAGAACTTAAGCGGCAAGCTCTTCTAGTATCCCCTAGGGCTTCGCCAGAACTCCCAGAGAAAAGACTCAGGTTTGTCAGATCTGACATCTGCGGATCAGACTCAATCTAGACATTTTCTGGAGCCGAAAGTCTCTTCAGTTCCAAACAAAACTAGGCCTTCTTTGGATATGAAAACCTCATTGTATCAGAGCAAAACGAAACCAGTTTCGGATCAGACATTGTTTGTATCTCTGGTTCCTCCACCCAGAGTAGGACAACTTCTGATCCTAATGCTTTAGATCTGAAGGTTTGGAGCAGTACTCTGGTACTACTCACTAAAACTGCGTCGCCGGCTCCCCGGCTCATGTATTGAGAAACCCTAAATCTACACATCCTTCCACTTCCAGGTCTTCCCGGAGTTTTTCTGACACCGACATGGACAGGATTATGTGGGGGTTCCTCAATGCTCAGATATAGATGGGGGTTCTGCTTTCTCTGTCCCATATTGGATCCATAAAAGCTTAGTCACCCACCTTACAATCTCCTTTTGCAAACCTATCTCCAGTTTCAGAAACCAGGAAGTGGGGAATCCCGAGACAGTAAATGTCAGATCTGAGGAAGCTCCCTTCCTTGACTCCTACCCATGTCCCTGACCAGCCCTGTTCTGTATTTGTCAGATCACAGCAGGTCTCAGATCAGAGACACTGGCGCTGGATCTGGGGGGGTTGACTTTGTGCCAGATCTTTCCCTTCCCCTTGGGGCTTCAGCCCTTGACAGTTTGGGTCAGATTCTGTCTGGAGGTCTTGGACATGGTGTAGGCTCTCCTCTCTTCCCTCCAGCAGCTTCAGCTCTGAGGCAGGAAAAGAGGGTCTCTCCAGGTCTGTCAGCCTTCCAAGGTCTCACAAAGAGCCTTCTCTACAATCCAATAAATATCTCCTCAGTTCAGGAATCCTCTCATCCTTCGTCTTGTCTGAGCATTGAGCCCATACATCCTGCCATTGGTCAGTCCTCCCCATTAAGCCTTCATACTGTTCCCCAGCAAGGGGGTCACCCTTTCTTCTGATACCTCCTCTGAACACCTCACAGGGAAGGTCCCCTGTAAGAAAAAAGTGTAAAAGGAGGCATTTATACTCCCCCTTGGGAGTCCTGGACCAAGGACTCAGATTTTGATGGAGAAGGAACCCCCTGATCACCACCTGACGACATCTCCTTTAGAGATCTTTGAACTCCTGAGACACAGCCTTGAACTCAGGAGGCAAAAAGGTGATTACTCTTTCCAAAATATTTCTTTGGAGGAGTCGATGATCCAGGAGGCCTTCGGGGTTGGCCCATCTATGTCCTGGGTGACCCCTCCAACAAACAAACGCATTGTTTTGGTTTCTCATCGGGCTTGGAAGGAGACAGACACAGTCAAGTCGATCCCAAAACATCAGTACAAGTTCCTTAGTCCACCCTCCGACCACTTACATTGGAGTAAAGGTGTCCCAGTTGATGCCACTGTTGTGTCGGCAGCCACAAAAAAAAGAGCTGGCTGAACAGAGCTCCTCTATTCATTCTCAAAACAAGGAGCCTTGCGTGTTAGACAGGGAAAGCATGTTTATGCCTCACCCATCTTCGCACTGAGATCACTGAACTATCTAGCACATTTTACACATTTGCAGAGAGATCTGGTCAAAGAGTTAACCAATTCTCTCAGAGAGACCTTTGTTGAAGGACCTTAAAAAGGTTTCTCCCCAGCTGGCGACTTTCTTCCCTTGCAGATTCCTTGATGAGGCTGATTTCACACTCGGAGGAAGGCACCTCATGAGCAGCTGGTGCAGGCATAGCCATAAGGAGACATGCCTGGATGAGACTTTGCGATTTCACAGAACCCTTCAAGGTGTCTATCGTTAATGTCCCCTTTAATGGTTCCTTTTTATTTGGACCATCTGTTAAAGAAACACTTGCCCACAAGCGAAAAAAACAAAGTCTTTGTCTGGCATGGGGATCAAGGTTTCTACCCCTCCCCCCCAAGAGAACTTTCTCAAGTAATCAAAGAGGTGGGAAAAAGACTTGGTTCAGGAAATCTCAAGGACCTTTACAGGATCCGGGTGGGGATACTTCCTCTAGAGGCAGAGGAGGAGGAGGCTTCAATGGTAGATGCCACCCTAAAGGCAGTGGGTGGGTGGGGGGGGGGGGCTGGAGAATTAGATCTTCAGAAACTCCTTCCCTAATAAGCCACACCAGTGCTCCTGAAGTGCTGCCTGACTGTCTCTGGAAGCAGCTGGGTAACGTCTATCACTGCACCTAGATGCCTGGACAAATGTCACAAAAAAAAAAAATGCCTGGATGCTAAAAAAATATCCAGAGGTTAATACATTCACTTGTCTCCCTCACCTCCAAATCCCAGGAGGATACTTCCAAACATGCCACTCAGTAAGACAGAGTTTGCAATTCAAGAAGTTCAAAATCTTTTATTAAAAAGAGAGTCATCCAAGAGGTCCTGACCGAACAAGTAGGATACAGAACTTATTCACGCTTCTTTTTGATGCCAAAGAAATCTGGGGACCCAAGGACAATACTGGATCTCAGCAGCCTAAACCTATATGACAAGAAGTCAAAATTCTGAATGCTTATGGTTCATTCCATTCTGCCTCTTTTACGCAAGGATGACTGGATGTGCTTATAGATCTCCATGATGCATATCACATACCACAATTAACAAATGCTCCAGGAGACATTTGCGCTTTCAGCTGGGGGGCAGTTATTACCCACTGAGAGAGCGCTGTCCTTTGGACTCAACACAGGCCCCCAGGTATTTACCAAGCGTCTATATTAGATGATCGAACTATTAAAAGTTCGAACATGATATGGTCGACACCATATGATCGAACTTAAGTTCACAAATGTAATTCTGCTCTCATCCTACATAATATCTCTAACTACAACTTCTCCCTATATCAAACATATCTGCCAATAGCCTCCTTTTGCCTATAACTTCCTTAAATTTGTTTATAATGGGGTTTTTTCATGCATTTGCTCCAGCAAATGCCAATTCATTGTAACTATTGTTAACATTGTGATTTTTTTTCTAATGTATCATTAAGCATTTTGTAACTTAGAAATTTTGTAACCGTTATTTTGCAGTTCTATTATTTACTATTTGTATTTCTGGAGATTATCTCCCAGGACTCCATTGAAAATGGGCTCCTCGTGGCCCAATGAACCACCCTGATAAACAAACTGCAAATAAATAAATAAAATAAATAAAAAAATAAACTACAGAAAAAAACCTACCTGAACGTTTTAAGCAGGAAGGCAAGCCCCCCTGCACCCCCCCACATCCTCCACTCTTTAAATATACCAACTCTGGGATCGCACTACAGTGCAGGAAAGGGAAATCTTCCCATTCCACACTGTATGGAGATCTCCATTGAAACGTTCAAACTTTTAAAAGTTCGATCATATGGTGTCGACCATATGACATTCGAACATTTAAAAGTTTGATCATGTAATATAGACCCATTTGCCAAAGGTATGGCACTCATCGCATCCCACCTGAGGCATAAAGGATTCCAGGTTTTTCCATACTTGGACGACTGGCTCCTTACTGCACCAACAAGGCATCAACTTATTCAAGGCAGGGATTAACTAGTCCAGACCTTCATCGCCCTTGGTATTTTGATAAATCTGACAAAATCAAACCTGACTCCTGTGCAGAATCTAGAATTTACAGGAAAGCAACTAAACACTTCAGCACAAATAACTTTGTTGCCTCTACATCACATAATTTCTATGAGACAGCAAGTGCAGGACTTATCCACCTCCACCAGCAAAGTTAGTTCTCAGAGCACTGAGATCTATGTCAGGGGCCATCATCTAATACCCTTGGCAAGATTTTTTGGGCAAGTTCTTCAATGGACCCTGTCTATTCAGTGGTCCTTTCTTTACCAGTCTCTATCTGCTACTGTCAAACTAACTCCAATCTGCAGAAGCTATCTCCAATAAGGGATGCAGTTGAACGATGCATCTCTGGCCAGGCCATTCTCTCTTCCCCCTACAAAAGTCACAGTGACCACAGATGCTTCCCAGATGGGGTGGGAGGGGTGGCATTATTAGGGAAAGCTGGTAAAAGGCACGTGATCCCCCTGTGAGACCAAGTTGCATATCAATGTCCTAAAGATGAGAGCAGTCCTTCTAATGCTGCAAGCCCTTCAGGATCTCCTCCCTCTGGGGACTACTGCAATTCATACAGATAGCATGTCAGTGGTCGGGTACATAAACAAACAAGGAGGAACCCAGTCGTAACTGTTATGCAGAAAGGCCATGAGAGTTTGGGAATGGGCGATCTCTTCAAGCTGCCTTCTAATTGCAAAGCACATTCCCAGGGACACCACCATGTTAGCAAACAGACTCAGCAGGTACATTGAGACTTTTCACAAGTGGTCCATCAATCAATCAGTAGCGAACAAGACTTTCAGTCATTGGGGCAGCCTTGTTGCAATGTTTTTGCCTCTCCACTAAACAAGTGAAACAAGTCCTTCGCTCTGATCTCCCTGAAGGGGGAGTCACCGAGGGATGTCCTAGTCCATGCTGGCCACCAGGCCTCCTTTATGCTTATCCCCCTCTACCCTTGATCCTGAAATTTCCACAGAAAGCCAGCAGGCTGAAGAGCTCGGTAATCCTCACTGCCGCCTTCTGGACTTGTCAAGTATGGTTCTCCTTCCTGTGGTCTCACCTCAAGTATCCCCCATGGATACTGAATTCCACTCAGGACCTTATTTCTCAAATATCAGAACATCAGCCCAATATCCACACAGACTGACTGTATGGTTTCTAAACTTCCCGTGATTGTAAGTACAGGCTAGCTTCCCCAGTACACAACATAATCTTGGCCTCTCAGAAGACCTCCACAAAAAAAGTCCAACAGTAAGCGTAAAACATTTTCGATCTGGGCTTCAAAGGAGAATACTGGCCCTTTTTCAGCTCCTACATCAGCTATACTCCTTTTTCTGAGTTCACTTTTTCATAAATGTGCCAGTTTCTCTACCATAAAATTACAAGTGGCAGCCATTTCTAATTTTCATTCAAGAAAGGGATCTTCTATTTTTTCATCAAGATTATCCAAGGCTTTCATGACGGGTTATCTTCTTACTAAGACAACCAATAAAATACCCTTCTTCCCCTTGGGATCTTATAATTGTCCTTCAAGGCCTCACTCAGAAACCATCAGAGCCAGCCAACAGTGGTGACTTTCTTTCCTGGAAGACCATATTTTTGGTAGCCATCACTTCAGCCCAAAGAGTATCTGAATTGCAAGCCCTTTCAGCCAAACCTCCTTGCATCATTTTTCATAAAGACAGTTTCCTTAAGAAATAATTCCTCTTTTTATGCCTAAAGTAGCAACAAAATCCAACATTAACCAGTCCATTCAGTTGCTGGTTTTCTTTCCAATTTATTCAAATAAAAGAGAAAAGGAAGTTATGTACTCACCATAACATTCCATGTTGGTAGTCCATCTCACCCTTTATTTTTACATATGGGTTCGGAGCTGATCCTCTGCTCTGACTTGGCCGATTTACAAGCTGGAAGACTTCTGGTTAGCTCGTGGCTAAGCAGGTATCCCATGATGCACCAGTACAATCCCCAGATCTTGTTTGCAGCTCACTAGAATAACAACCATAAAAACAACCAATACTAAAGGGTCTCCAACCAAGGGCAACCAAATTATTACTTACAGATCTTCCAGGATGGGGGCAGGAGGGCGGGTTGGTAAAAATGAAGGGTGGGATGGACTACCAACATGGAACGTTATGGTGAGTATATAACTTCTTTATGTTAGGTAGTCAGATCTCACCTTCATTTTTACATATGGGACAGTGTCCCTAGCACCTTATTCTTGGGTGGCTCATTGGAAAAAACTCTTGGGCACCGGGGAGCCAAAGGATGCTCTACCCCTGGATGCCAAATCCAATTTGTAATGCATGATAAAAGTGTGAGGGGTTGCCCTTGTAGATGCTGCACAAATATTATCAAGTGGTACCCTGGCTTGAAAGGCTGCAGAGGTAGACAGCAACCTGGTAGAATGAGCCTCGATCCTGCAGGGTAAAGGTTTGCCCTCTGAGCTATAGATAAAGGCTATACAACTGGAAATCCAATAAGATAGTGTCACTTTAGAAACTGGTAAGCCCAATCTACAGTCAGAAAAGGAAATTAATAACTGATCTGATTTCCTGAAAACCTTAGTCCGCTGTAGATAAAAACTTAGTTGTCTATGAACGTATAGCTGATGAAAACGGTACTCAGCTGCATTACAGTGGTTAGGGAAGAAAACTGAGAGTTATATTGATTGGTTTAAGGTAGCATTAGAACAAACTTTGGGGACAAAGGAGGGATTAGTACGCAATCAAATACGGTGGCTTAATAGACAAGGCCTGTAACTCCGATACCCGTCTAGCTGATGTGATGGCTACCAAAAACAAGGTCTTCCAAGAAAAACATTTTAGTGAAGATGAGTGGGAAGGGGGGAGATGTCAATTTGGACAACACAAAATTTAAATCCCAAGAAGCCACTGGTTCTTGCAGAGGTGGCCTCAATAGAGTGGCCCCTTTCAAAAATGTCTTGCATAGCTTATGAGACACATTAAATTAGTATCTGGAAAACCTAAGTGAAACTGAGAAATTGCAGTCAATTGGACTCTGATAGTGGCAGTGGCAGATCCTTGCTGAAAAAGCTCAGAAAGAAAATCCAGAATCACAGGGATAGCAGCAGTGTATGGATCTACATTCATTCTCTGTGCCCAAACAGAAAATCTTTTCCATTTACTGCCATACAGCCTCCTAGTTGAAAGTTTATGGGAGGACATAAGAATATGTGACACTGAGGATGATGCATCATGAAGCCTGACTAGGGATGGAACTGGAGCAGCCATGCTGTCAATTTGAGGGTATGGCTTGAGAGGTGTAGCGAACCCGACATGTGAGTCAATAGATATGAAGCTGGGTCCAGAATCCAAGATTCGTCCAGGAGAAGAGGCTCGAAGAAGGGGAACCAGACCTGAGGAGGCCAGTAAGGAGCAATGAGGATCAACTTGCTTCCCAGTCGACTGGCTTTCTGAATCACTTTGGAAATTAGAGGGATTGGAGGAAAGGCATACAGAAGTCCCACGGGCCAATCGTGAGCCAGAGCGTCTCTGGGTGTCTCCCCTGGAGGGGGAATGAGGGAAAAATAGCTGCTGCATTTGATATTGACTGAGCTGGCAAAAAGGTCGCAGCAAGACTGTCCCCATTTCTGGAAAATCTGATCCACTGTTTCCGGTTTCAGAGACCACCCGTGAGGCATTACGATTGCCTGGCTGAGCTTGTCAGCTATCACGTTGGTCGTCCCTGGAATGTGCATTGCAACCAGAAAGCACTGGGAAGAAATCACCCATTCCCAAACTCGCATGGCCTCTCGACAGAGTGGTAAGATCTGGTATCGCCCTGTTTGTTGATATACCAAACCATCGACATTTTGTCTGATTGTATCGCAATTTTCCTTAGAGGAAGAAGGTCTTGAAGTGCTTGCAACTCCAGAAGCCCTCATCTCCAGAACATTGACATGCAGATGAGCCTCATGTTCTTGCCATGTGCTTTGGACAGGTAAATGACACAATAAATTTCTATATTTCTAATAACCGGTAATATACTAGGGGAGGCTGCAATCCTAGTAAATTCACAAGCCGATCCCAGCCAAAAACAAACAATCTCAATATAGCAGAAACTAACTGCCAACGGTGACCAAAAAAGGTCAGAATAACAACAGACAAGACAACAGGAGCCCCTGCTGACTAAGAGCGGAAAACCGCCAAAAACTCTACCTAATAATCAAAAAATGCGCAACGGCGCCTAAAACTAACTGGCACACAGGATGCCAATAACCACTATTAAACTAAGTTACACTCAAAAAGGGCAAGCAATACAACTGCTTAATATATTAGCAACACTAAATATACAATAAAGGTTCTATACGATATTGAATATAAAGAATATGAAAAAAGTATAGTTTTGTACCTACCATAAATGTAGATGTTCGAAGATCCACATTGCTGCAGTCCTTACATATGGGTAGTCCTCTGTCCTCGGTCGGCCCGAATACCAAAGTATTAGGCTGACGTCGGTCATGGCGCTCAGATCTGACATCAGAGCGTCAGGGTATTAAAGCGCATGACCGACGTCATATCCTCAGTCTTTTCTTGCCCCAGATGTCAGAAGGCCCTAAAAAGAAAGGCCACAGCCAAAAACAGAATACTTCTCAAAAGGCATGTACAAATAACAGCTACCACCCAAACCATACAACCATGACAAACTACAGAGGGGAAGGAGGGAGGGTAAATTGGACTGCAGCAATGTGGATCTTCGAACATCTACATTTATGGTAGGTACAAAACTGTACTATGTTCTTCATCTCACATTGCTGCAGTCCTTACATATGGGTAGAATCCCAAAGCAGAGGTAAAGGGAGGCTGGCAAAATCATAAAGCGTTGGGAGCTGCCAAAATGCCCTGTAAGATTGCAGTGGCAAATCCAGCCCTAGATTTGGAATAAAGAGGAAGGTGGTAATGTTTAGAAAAAGTATGCACTGAACTCCAAGTAGCTGCTTCCAAAATATCTTTAGTAGCTACTCCCCTTAAAAAAGCTGTAGAAGTGGCAGTAGCCCTAGTGGAGTGAGGTCTGATTCCAGCGGAATCTCCTTACCATGATGCGAATAACAAACAGCAATACAAAAGCCAAGCCACTTAGAAGTAGTTTGTTTTGAAACAGGTTTCCGCTGAGAACCCAAAGCAAAAGAAACAAACAACTGCTGAGACTGTCTGAACCCTTTAGTCCTGTTCAAATAATAACGCAACTGCCTGTGAATATCCAAAGTGTGCAAAATTTTCTCCCCTTTATTTTGGGGATCTGCATAAAAAGTAGGCAAATGAATTGATTGGTTCAAGGCCACATTTGAAACCACTTTAGGCATAAAAGTAGGATTAGTACGCAGAGATACCCTATCCTTATGAAAAATTAGGAAGGGTTCAACTGCCATAAGAGCCTGTAATTCAGAAACCCTTCTAGCAGACGTAATGGCCAACAAAAAGCAGTCTTCCAAGACAAAACTTCAACTCAGCAGTAGCTGCAGGTTCAAAAGGAGGTAAAGTAAGTTTTTCCAACACAAAATTGAGATCCCAGGCAGGAGTAGGAGCTCTACGGGGGTCTTATGTTCTTTGCCCCTCTAAGAAATTGCTTAAACAAAGGATGAGAGAATAATGGAGGGTCACAGTCATAGTGAGCAGAAATGGCTGCAGCATGAACTTTTATAGAAGAGAAAGACAAACCCTTGTCTAATAATTCTGTAAGATATTGAAGAGAAACACTTAAATCAGGCCTGGAAACATCAAAGCCCTTTGTTTTGCTCCAAATTAAAAATCTCCTCCATTTATCAGCATAAAACTTTCCTTGTACTAGGCCTTCTGGCCTCCAAAATAACATTCAAAACTTGTTGTGGAAGCTGCGACCCTCCAGGTTCTAGAACAGAATATGCCAGGCTGTTAGATGCAGGGACTGAATCCTGACATTGAGGAAATGATTGCCCTCCTGTGACAAAAGGTGCGGAATCGAAGGCAAAGGCCATGGAGGCTCCCATACTAAACTCCTCAGCAGAGGGTACCAGTGCTGTCGAGGCCAATCTGGAGCTATTAGAATCATGGGGGGCTCATCTTGTCTGACCTTCAAGAGTACCTTGGAGAGAAGAGGCAGAGGCGGAAAGGCATAGACGTGAAGATTGCTCCAACTGAATGATAGAGCATCCACTTTCCAGGTTGTGGGATGAAACATTTTTGTGCAAAACTTTGGCAACTGGAAATTTAGTGGAGAAGCGAACAGATCTATGTCTGGAGTTCCCCATAACACTGTCAGTTTTCGAAATACATGAGGATCCAATTTCCACTCGTGGGGATCCACTATCTGTCTGCTCAAAAAATCTGCTAAGGAGTTCTGTGCTCCTGGTAGAAACCTTGCCTGAAGATTGAGGTGTAAACTGAGAGCAGTCTCCCACAAAATCATTGCTTGCCTGCAAAGAGGGTACGAATGGGTTCCCCCTTGCTTGTTGATGTACCACATGACAGTTGTGTTGTCTGTTTGAATCAACACTTGCCCTGGGTGAAGTAAATCCTTGAAAGCCATCAATGCAAATTGGACTGCTAACATCTCCTTCAAGTTGATATGTAAATGTTGAAGTCTGGCAGGCCACGTGTCTTGAACCCATTTTCCATTGAGGTGTGCTCCCAAGCCTTGTCCGAGGCATCTGTCGTTAAAATCTGACTCGCCTCTGGTCGGGTCACAGAGAGTCCCTTGTTTAGGTGACATTCCTGAGCCCACCACAAAAATTCCTTTTGAATGCAAGGTATTATTTGAATGACAGTGTCCAGATCTTGGCAGTGTTGTGTCCATACATTTTTGAGATACCATTGTAGCTTCCTCATATGCAGTTTGGCATTGGGAAGCACCAGAATACAAGATGCCATGAACCCCAAGGCTTGAAGGACTGTCCTTGCAGTCAGCCTGGACCGTAGAGACAATTGATGGAAGTAGAGTAAGGTTCTTTTGCTTGTCCGGGGTCAAAAAAGCCATCTGGGAAGCTGTATTCAGTCTCGCACCCAGAAAGCACATTTCCTGAGAGGGTACTAGACTGGACTTTGTTTCGTTCACAGAATACCCTAGGCATCTTAACACTGCCATCACATACTGTAGATGATGAAGAAGTTCGTACTTGTCTTGAGCAAGAATCAGGCAATCGTCCAAATAAGGATAAATTTGTATTCCTCTTAACCGTAAGAAGGCTATCACTGGAGCCAGAACCTTTGTGAACACTCTGGGCGCAGTAGATAAGCCAAAGGGCAATGCAGAGAACTGATAATGTAAAGTCCCAGCCCGAAAACGCAGGTATCTCCTGCAACTGGGCCTGATAGGAACATGAAGATAAGCCTCTTTGAGATCCAGAGTAACCATCCAGTGATCTTTGACCAACAGAGGTAGAAGTTGTTGCAACGTCAACATTTTGAATTTTGGAATGTCCAGGTATGTGTTGAGGATAGATAAATCCAAAATCGGCCTCCAAGTGTTTCCTTTCTTTGGTACTAGAAACAGGCGAGAATAAAATCCTAGGCCCACTTCTGACAGAGGGACCTGCTGTATAGCCCCCATTTGAAGAAGTAAAGAAATCTGCTTGTGAGCCTCTACCCTTTGCTGAGGAGGAACGTCTGGCATGCCTTTGAAAGGAGGCAATGTATGGAAATAAAAATAGAAGTTATGTTCTTACCATAACGTTCCATGTTAGTTGTCTTCTTCTCGCCTTCTTCTTGCTGGATGGGTTCGGAGCCGACCTCGGCTCCGACTCGGCCACTCTAAAGCTCGAGAGTTGGTTCCACCGGCTCGAGGCTCCCCTTATATCCCACAATGCTAGGCGAGAGTTACCTCAGATCTCGTTTGTAAGCTAACCCCAGCTTATGATAGTAACAGTATAAAACAGAATAACTATAACAGAGTCCACCTCTAACAACAGGGAGAAGAAGGGTGACCTACATCCTGAAACAAGAAATATGCATAATAGCATATAGCTAAGAAAGAGGTGGTAGAAAGAGAGGTCACGATCACAACTCCTCTAGGTCTGTCCAGGCCAGGGGAAGGAGGGTGGGGCCAAGAAGAAGGCGAAGAAGACAACTAACATGGAACGTTATGGTAAGAACATAACTTCTATATGTTAAGTTGTCTATCTCGCCTTCATTCTTGCTGGATGGGACCGGTCCTAGCACCTTGTCCCGGTGGCCTAACGGAACAGACTCCTGAGAACAGTGGAACCAAAATTAGCTCTATGCCTAGAAGCTAAATCCAACTTATAATGGGAAATAAAAGTGTGAGGAGTAGCCCAAGTAGCCGCTGCACAAATGGTGTCAATAGGCAGTCTGTCTTGGAAGGCTAGAGAAGTAGCCAAAGCTCTGGTGGAATGGGCTTTAGGTTTATTAGGCAGTTTATGGTGTCTAATCTCATAAACAAGGGTAATCAGAGATGTTAGCCATCTGGATAAAGATACCTTTGAAACTGGAAGTCCCTTTCTGCTTTCCGCATAGGAGACAAACAGCTGATCAGATTTTCTGAATAGTTTCGTCCTGTCCAAGTAGTACCTTAATTGACGATGAACATCCAGGTAGTGTAATTTTGTTCAGACCTATTTGAATACTCCGGAAAAAACAGGGAGGTCAATGCATTGGTTTAGATTTGATGTTGAAACCACCTTAGGCAAAAAGGACGGGTTAGTTCGTAAGGAAACTCTGTCCTTATGAAACACAAGGTAAGGAGAACGACAACTGAGTGCTTGAATTTCTGAAATTCTTCTAGCTGATGTGATAGCCACCAGAAAGAGAGTTTTCCATGATAATAACTTTAAGGAACATGAAGCTGCAGGTTCGAAAGGGGAAAGAATCAAAGAAGCAAGAACTAAATTTAGGTCCCAAGGAGAAGGAGGATTTCTTACAGGAGGTCTGAGAAGAAAAACTCCTTTCAAAAAGGCTTTGCAGAGTTTGTGGGACATTAGGGCAGATTCAGAAATACCCACATGGAAATTAGAAATAGCTGCCAATTGAACCTTAAGAGTAGATGGAGATGAACCTGCATGGAAGAGTTCAGCTAGAAAATCAAGGACTAGTTGGATGGGAGCGGTGAAAGGATCTATGTCCTTTCCTTGTGCCCAATATGAGAAGCGTTTCCACTTACTCAAATAAATCTTTCGAGTGGAAGATTTATGGGAAGCTATCAAAATATCTCTAACAGAGTGAGATAATTGAGGAAGCCTGGCTACGGTTGGAAGTGGAGGAACCAAGCAGTGAGGTTCAGAGAGGGGAGGGAGCGATGAAACTGACCCGACTGATGGATCAAGAGATCTGGAACTAGGTCCAGATTCCACGGTCGCTCCAAAAGAAATCGATGTAGAAAGGGGAACCACACTTGTCGAGGCCAGTAAGGAGCAATGAGGATCAATGAGGCCTTCTGAGCGATAGCTTTCTGTATTACTTGAGAGATCAGTGGGAAAGGAGGAAATGCATATAGAAGTCCCGGGCCAAACTTGGACTAAGCGCGTCTCTGCTGGGTTGGCCTGGTAAAGGGAATAGAGTGAAGTACTCTCTGCACTTGCTGTTTTGGGGAGTAGCAAAAAGATCGCAGCAAGGCTGACCCCACTTGAGAAATATCTCTCTCACTACAGAGTCTTTCAGAGACCACTCGTGAGGCATGAGAATAGCTCTGCTCAACTTGTCCGCAATGTGATTGGACTTCCGGGATGTGCGTTGCTATCAGAAAACGCTGAGAAGAAATCGCCCATTGCCACAGTCTGAGTGCTTCTCGACACAGGGGTATGATCTGGTTCCGCCTTGTTTGTTGATGTACCACACTACAGACATATTGTCTGTCTGGATTGCAATCGTTCCCAAGGGAAGAGAGTCTTGAAGGGCTTGCAACGCTAAAAGCACTGCTCTCATCTCCAGAACATTTATGTGCAAGTGGCATTCGTTTGGTTGCCATGTGCCCTGGACTGTCCTGCCCTGATAATGCCCCCACCCGATCAGGGAGGCATCCGTTGTCAGAGTAGCAACCGGAGGAGGTGGAACAAATGGTCTCCCCAACAGGAGCTGGGGAAGACATCCACCACATGAGATGCTTTTGCACTTAGCTATGTGATCATAATGGTGTGAGACATTGGAAGTTCCTGGTATGACCATTGAGAAAAAGCATCCACTGAAGGATCCGCATGTGGTATCTGGCCAATGGGAGGAGAGGTATGGCGCTGCCATGATTCCCAACACTTTTAGAACTAACCTGGCCTTGGCTCTGTTGTTGTTGAGAAGAAGAGACACCAATTTTGAATGTCTGATATCCTTTGGTTCGTTAGTGTTGCAGACATGTTTACAGTATCTAAATTTGCCTATGTAGGTAATAGTGCGACAAGGCGACAAAACAGACTTTTCGCAATTTATTGAGATACCCAGTTCTTGACAGGCGAAAAGTGTAATCTCTGGCCATCAAAAGGAGATGCTTGGTGGGAGCTGTGAGGAGCCAGTCATCCAAATATGGAAACACCTGGAATCCTTGTCGTCTCAGGTGAGAAGCTACCACTGCCATGCATTTGGTAAACACCGGGGCAGTGGTGAGACCAAAGGGCAGGGCCCTGAATTGAAAATGACTGGTTCCCAGCCTGAAGCGGAGGAATCTTCTGGAGCGCCTGTTCATTTTATGTGATAGTACGCGTCCTGAAGGTCTATAGAGCACATCCAGTTTCCTTTTCCCAACAGGGGAAGAATGGATTGCAGCGTGACCATCCGAAATCTTGTTTTCTTGACCGATCTGTTCAAGATACTGAGATCCAAAATTGGTCTCCAGTCCCCTGTTTTCTTTGGAACTAAAAAGAACCTTGAGTAGATTCCGGATCCTAGTTGGTCTGCTGGCACTGGCTGAATAGCTCTTTTTGCAAGCAGTTTTGAAATTTCCAAAGCTGCTATATCCCTTTGAGCGGCTGGAACATCTGGAAGGGATTTTTGACTGACTTGGAAAAGCGAAGAAAGGGAATAGAATAACCTTCGAAATGATGGACTGTACCCATTTGTCTTGTGTCAAGGATAGCCAGGCTTCTGGGTACAGTGACAATCTTCCCCCGACTGCCTCCGAAGATGGGCAGTCGGGCAACACTTCAGGGATGCTGAAAGGGCTTATCGGAAGGCGTTTCGATTGCCCTGGTTTTGCGGACCCCTCTGCCTCTAGGCGGCGTCTACCATTGTTGTTTCCCCTCTGCCTCTGGCGGGAACCGACTCTGTCGTCAGGCGAAGTCCCTTGAGATTGTTTACGGAACCATCTTTCCCCCCTTCTGGCCTTTGGGGTAAGGCCTAGAAGGAGTGGAAAACGGACTCCGGCGGCAGAAAGGGTCTTGCCATCCGTCTCGCACCTAGTCAGGGTTTCTTTCACTTGTGGACCAAAAGGGATGATCCATCAAAAGGGAGTTTGTGAAAGACGTTTTGAAAGGTTCCATAAAATTGCATAGCCGCATCCAGGCGTGCCTACGTAAGGCTACCCCTGTTCCTCTGCGCTCTGCTCGCTCCATCGGCCGCATAAGAGGAGGCATGGAGGAGTTGGAAATAGAATTAAGGATAGCCAGCTGCGTGTTCATTTTTCTTGGAAACCCGCAGCTGTAGGGTCCTTAAGCATTTCACTCGCTTCTTTGATCAAGTCCCTTTGAAGTCGAGTGAAATGGCACAGGTAATTCAGCGAACGCATAGTAAATGTCGCTGAGGAGAACATCCGCTTCCGTACCTATCCATGGACCTAGATTCCTTGTTAGGTGGATGGACAGGCACTGAAGGATCAGCCAGTTCCTTCTTTGTGGCGGCAGCTACCACCATAGCATCCACAGAGACTCCTTTTGATAAAAATTCCTTGTCTGCTGGAGCTGTGATGAATTTGGAGGGTCTCCTGGGAGTGGGGTCCACTGAATCAGGAGCCGTCCATGCCTTTTAGCAACCACCTGCATGAGGGGGTCAAGGGGGACACCCAGGAGGTGGAAGGACGAGAGCCAAACGCCTCAAGATACACAGATTCGTCCTCCGAAGGGTTGAGGGCTGGCCAATTTCCCCTCTGTTTAAGGATCTCCAGAATGTCTGCAAAGAGACATCTTCAGAAGGGGAACGGGGAACCCTCAGAATCATCCAGATCTGTGTCGGACGTGATAGACTCAGGTGAGTCAATGTGCTTCCTCTTGCACTTCCTCTTCCGAGGGGCTCTTCTGCCAAATCAGGAGAGGCCTCGGAAGAGGATGAAATCCCACAGGGGCTCCTGAGGAGTTGGCTCTCTGCGGTCCGGGATGAGGGAGTGAGTCGACTTACCCTGAGGCAGCATAGAGGGAGGCTGGCGGAGCCGACTGTGGAGTAGAGCCAGGCTCTAACACACTCCGCATGACCTCGAAGCACCCCTGTCAGGCAGAGCCAGAGGTCCCCTCCGAGGAGCTAAAGACCCCCTCGGCACCGACAGTGATGGCTCCGAGGCGATGTCGGAGCCGAACTCACCAGCGCCCGAAGCACCGAGAGGAGAGAGGGGGTCGGACAAGGGTCCGATGCCACTCACCCCTCGAGCCGGCGAGGAAGTCCGCCGAGATTCCTCCATGGAAGAAAGCGGAGCCGGCGGGCCGAAGACAATTGTCTCGGCTCCGAGGTGACCACAGTCTCGGTTCCGACACGACCCGGCTCCGAGCTCAAGAGAGTCGAAGGAGGAAGGAGTTGATGGACGGGACAGGCACCGACTGATGAGTCGGGCTCTGAAGCATCTGGGCCAGTGCCTCAGACTTGAGTAGTCGACTCACCACCCTCTGAAGGTCATGATCGGACAACCTCGATGACCTAGAGGAATGAGACCTTTGGCTCCGTTCAGACAGCAGGGGAGAACCTGGAGCCGAATGAACGGAGCCAAGAGAAGGTGACCTAGACCTCTTTCTGGTTGTCGGCTCAAGATCTTGTCGGAGCCGACACGGGTACCTCGATAAGCTCGGCTCCGGCCGGAAGCAAGTGAGCCACAGAAACTGTGGACTGAGTCTTATCGGCTCCAGCCGAGCCGATAAAGGCAAAGGTTGAACAACCTGAGGTCTCGGCTCAGAAGCCGGAGCCGAAGACCTCGATGCCTTGGAGGGCTTCCCTGTTGAGACAGACAGGGAATCCTCAGGCTTCAACAACCTCTCAAAATGAGCTTGTTTTTCTTTCCTGCAGGACCCTGGGGCTGAAGCCATGGCAGACAGCACAGGAGTCCTGCAGGTGCAAAGGCCCCAGACAATAGACACAAGAAGTGTGGCGTCTGTCAGAGACATTTTCTGACAGCACGCATCACACTTCTTGAATCGAGACCTTTGCTTCTTTAGACATAGCCTAACTGGTGAACACAAACACACACTCAACCACACCAGTTATACCCTGTCAAAAACACAATTATAGTAAAATATACTAAATAACTACAATAAGCAGTAGTACACTACACAAACACTCCCTAGGGAAGGGAAGGCCTAAGGCCCAAGGGAAGAACTAAAAGTTCTTTTGACAAGAAACGGGAAGAAAATAGGTTCGGGGATAGAGTTTAATGAACTACACTAATTTAGGAATAATTAAACTAAAAAAAAGGGGAAACAAGAGTAACTTTTTATAGAAAAAGCTAAAACTTACCAGGAACCGGTAGAATAACCAACCTCGAAGCTGTAGCGGCAAACGAGATCTGGGGTAACTCTCGCCTAGCATTGTGGGATATAAGGGGAGCCTCGAGCCGGTGGAACCAACTCTCGAGCTTTAGAGTGGCCGAGTCGGAGCCGAGGTCGGCTCCGAACCCATCCAGCAAGAATGAAGGCGAGATAGACAACTTAACATCTTGTAGCCTCGGTCTATAATGTCCAACACCCATTTGTCCTGGGTGACTAAAAGCCAGTTTTGCTTGAAGAGTGCCAACTTTCCTCCCAAAGGAGCTGTCAGACAGGAAGAATCTGGCAGCTGAAAATGCAGGTCATTGGGCCTGTTTACAAAAGGACTGGCCCCTGCCCTCACCTGAAGATTGTGCAGGTGAACTCCATGTTCTAGGCCTGAAAGTACTCTGAGCTCTGCCCCTACCACGTCTAGATCTACCCCTAGACTGTGAATCACAAGAAGGATAAGCCCATCCCTTAGTAGGCCAATTCCTACTAAACTTAGGAGGCTGCACCTGCAAAAAATCTTTAACAGTCTGCATAGACTTAGCCTTGTCTTCCATTTTCTTCAAGACAGACTCCACAGAAGAACCAAACAAAACTTCAGACTGTAAAGGAGCATCCAAAATTCTAGCTTTAACATGCTCTGACAAATTCTGATCCTTAAGCCAGGCGTGCCTGCGAATAACTGAACCAGTGGCAGCCACCCTGGAAGAAGCCTGTAAAGCATCGAAACCACACTGCAAAGAATGCTTACCCACCTGTTCAGAGGCATGTACCAAATCCTGTAATTCTTTACACTCTATGCCCTCTGCCAAAGCATCCACTTTAGATTTTAGTTGAGTAAGGAGAAAATTTTGATACTTCAACATATGAAAAGTACAGTTTTGTACCTACCATAAATGTAGATGTCTGAACAGGATAGCATCTGCAGTCATAACAAATGGGTTGTCCTGTCGTCAGGCAGCCCTTCGGTCGGCCGGATTCCAAAGTCTGGGTCCGGCTTCGGCTGATGTCGCACTTCACCCGACGTCATCTCTGCTGGTCTTCGGGTATAAAGGCATCAGCCGATGCCATTTTCCTCTGTTTCTTGCCCCAGATGCCAGTTGCCCTCTTGGAAAGCTAAATTTTGGATAAATGCCAATGTTTCCAAAAAAGTAGAAGGCAAACACAAAAATAAGCATGTATGTACATATATACAAACAAATACACCATAAGAGACTCCCCTAGCTAGCTATTAGGAGGGTAAATACCCTAGGAGTACCACAGAGGGGAAGGAGGGTGGGTAATCCTGACTGCAGATGCTATCCTGTTCGGACATCTACATTTATGGTAGGTACAAAACTGTACTATGTCCTTCAAGGATGCATCTGCAGTCATAACAAATGGGTAGAATACCATAGCCAAACTAGGGGTGGAGGAAGAAAAATTATGGTGTAGTTAGGATCCCTTGCAGTACAGCAGTGGCAAACCCTGCTCGGGATCTAGAGTATAGAGGTAGATTATAATGCTTGGCAAATGTATGCACGGAGGCCCAAGTAGCCGCCTCAATAATGTCCTTGGTTGCCACTCCTCGTAAGAAAGCTGTGGTAGTGGCTGTTGCCCTTGTAGAATGAGGTCTTATGTTCTGTGGAATTGGTTTTCCATGGTAGGAGTAACAGAATCTTATGCAATTTCCTATCCATTTAGAGATTGTCTGTTTGGAAATTGCTTTTCCTTCCCTTCCTGTTGCATAGGCTACTAAAAGCTGGTCAGTTTTTCTGTTACCTTTGGTTCTGTCCAGGTAGTAGCGTAACTGTCTATGTACATCCAAGGTATGCAGCAGTCTTTCCCCCCTGTTCTGTGGGTTGGGAAAGAAGGTAGGTAGGTGGATTGCCTGGTTTAAAGACACTCTGGATACCACCTTAGGCATAAATGTAGGATTAGTTCTCATGGACACCCTATCTTGATGGAAGATTAGGAAGGGTTGTACTGCCATTATGGCCTGTAGTTCCGAAACCCTACTTGCTGAAGTAATTGCCAGTAGGAAAGCAGTTTTCCATGATAGGTGTTGAAGATCTGCTGTTGCTGCTGGTTCAAATGGAGGGAGTGTTAATTTTTCTAGCACAAAGTTCAAGTCCCATGCTGGTAATGGTGGTTTCCTAGGAGGTTTTACATTCTTGATCCCTCTGAGGAACTGCCTGAGTAGAGGATGCGAAAAGACAGGTGGATCGAAGCTGTATTCTGCTGAAATAGCTGATGCATGTATCTTGATGGAGGAATAGGACAGGCCTGTATGTAGAAGCTCTGCCAAGTACTCCAGGATGTTAGCAATATCTATGTTCGACACATCTTTTCCTCTTTCAGCACTCCAAATGACAAACCTTTTCCATTTTCCTGCATAGTTCCTTCTTGTTGAAGGTCTGCGTGCTTCAAGGATAATGTCTTTAACCCTTTGGGATAGGTCTGGGTTAGATGCTGCTATGTGATGTTCCAGGCAGTCAGTTGCAAGGTTTTTAGGTTTGGGTGCATGATGTTGTAGTTGTTCTGAGTTAACATCAAAGGCATCAGGGTATTGACCACATTCTCCCCCGAGACATGCTCCTCAGCAATGGATACCAGTGTTGTCTTGGCCAATTCGGAGCTATCAGGATTATCCTTGGGCATTCCTCTCTGATTTTCAGTAGTACCTTGTGCATCAAAGGAAGAGGTGGGAATGCATATGCTGTCAGGCCTTTCCAACTGAAGGATAGAGAGTCCACCTTCCATGCAAGTGGGTGGTATGTCCTTGTGCAGAATTTTTTCAGCTGGTGATTGTGTGGGGATGCGAATAGGTCTATTTGTGGCATTCCCCATTTCTTTGTGATGGCCTTGAAGATGTCCGGGTGTAGCATCCATTCGTGAGCATCCGAGGTGGTTCTGCTTAACATGTCTGCTAGGGTGTTTTCTTTTCCCGGCACAAATATTGCCTGTAACTGGATGTTGTAGCTCAGAGCCATATTCGAAAGGTCCAGAGTCATTCTGCATAGTGGGTATGAATGAGTGCCTCCATGTTTGTTGATGTACCACATGACTGTGGTGTTGTCTGTCCTTATCATTAAATGGCCTTCTTTGAGGAATGGTCTGAATTTCTGGATTGCTAGTTTTACTGCCAGCATTTCTTTTTGGTTTATGTGCAGGTGCAGCTGGTCTTGAGTCCACAATCCTTGTATGCATTTGTCCAACATGTGCGCCCTCCAGCCTAGGTCTGAGGCATCTGTTGTGATGGTTTGGCTTGCTTGAAAGTTGTGGAAGGGTAAGCCTGGGTTTGACTGGCATGCTTGAGCCCACCATAGGAACTCCTATTTCAGGCATGGGATTAGTGGGATTTCGGTTTCTACGCTGTGCCTGTGTTGAGACCATAAATTCTTTAGGTACCACTGTAGCTTTCTCATATGCAGTCTGGCATGTGGGACCAAGATTATGCATGATGCCATGAAGCCCAAGGCCTGCAGAACTTTTCTTGCTGTTAGTTTGTTCTGCTTTGTTAATGCCAAGAAGTAAAGAGGGAGTTGTTTTTGTTTTTCTGCCGTTAGGAATGCCATTTGTTTTACTGTGTCCAATTCCACACCCAAGAATGTTCTTGTTTGGGATGGTATCAGTCTTGACTTTTGTAAATTGACTGTGTATCCCAGGGCTTGTAGTAAGCAAATGACTCTTTGTAAATCTGTTGTCAGCTTGCTTTTGTTGTCCGCTTGTAACAGGCAGTCGTCCAGGTATGGATAAATTTGGATTCCCTGTAGCCTGCAGTGAGCGATTACTGATGCCAGGCATTTTGTGAATACTCTGGCAGTAGATAAGCCAAAGGGCAATGCTGAGAATTGATAATGCTCTGATCCTGCAAGAAATCTGAGGTATCTTCTGCAATTTGGTCGTATGGGGACGTGCAGGTATGCCTCCTTGAGATCTAGAGTTACCAGCCAACACTCCTTGCTCAGCATGGGAAGAAGTTGCTGTAGGGTCAGCATTTTGAATTTTGGGACAATGATGTATGTGTTTAAGACGGACAGGTCGAGAATAGGTCTCCAACTTTTCTCTTTCCTTGGTACTAGGAAGAGTCTGGAGTAGAATCCTTTGCCCTGTTCTGTTATAGGTACTCTTTCCACAGCTCTCATCTTTGTTAATTCCGCTATCTGCTTTAGAGCTTCTGTTTTTTGATTTGGAGGTAGGTTTGGCATTCCTCTTTTTACTGGAAAGGTGTGGAAGTGGAACTTGTAGCCTTGGTCTATGGTTTGCAAAATCCACTTGTCTTTTGTGATATAGTGCCAATTTTTTGAAAATATGGCTAACTTTCCGCCTAAAGGTGCTGCTATTTGCTCCCTGGTAGGTGTCAGAGCCAAGTCACTGTGATTGTCCTGTTGTAGTGGCAGTGGTTGTGTCTGTGCCTCGGTTATTGCCTTGCCACTGTCGTCCTCTGTAGGCACCTCCTCTGGATTGATTTCTGCCTCTAGAGCGTCTATTCCTGCCTCTTTGAGATTTTGAGGAGTCTGGAAAGGACCAATTTTTGGCAGGCCAGTTCCTGCTAAACCTTGGGGGCTGAACCTGTAAGAAATCCTTAACTGTTTGTACAGATTTTGCCTTCTCTTCCATTTTCTTCATTACTTGCTGAGCAGGTGTACCAAATAGACTGGTCTTATCCATAGGAGCATCTAACAGTTTTGCTTTAACATGATCCGGCAAGACCTGTTCTTTCAACCATGCATGCCTTCTTATCACTGTGCCAGTCATGGCTGATCTAAATGAAGCCTCCAGTGCATCATAGCCACATTTTAAAGAATGGTTACTAACCTGTTGGATGTTATTTACCATTTCTAAAACATATTTCTTATCTAAGGAGTCATCAGAGGACAGCTTCTTAGTTAACTGATCAAGCATAAACTCTTGGTATTGGATCATATGAAACTGACAGTTTAAAGCTCTAGCTGAGAGAGTAGCAGAGGTGTAAACGTTTTTCCCCATCTCTCTAAGGACCTGGATTCCCTTTCAGAAGGGATAGGGTTTTTTGCTGAGGTCGAGGCTACTGCCTTAGGCCCCTGGGATATAGTCTCAGGATCTGCAAGTGGGGCCTTGTATAGGTGGTGATGAGTGTCTGGCACCCTGTAAAATCTATCTGGTTTGGCAGGGGCTGGAGGTAAAGTATCAGGAGCGGTGCAAACATCATTAAATGCATCATCCACAACAGGCAGTACTGGAGGTATAGCTAAGGGCCTATGTTGTGGTAAGTGCAGAAATGTCCTAAGCCTTTTCTTGAATCTGAGAAATCTTGTCCCTGCCATTGGAATTGTTCTCTCATGGCATGTAAGGTTTCCCCAAAGGAAAATTCCTCTGGTGGAGAGGCAGATGGAATGGATTCTTCAGCATCTGAATCTTCATAAGTAGAAAAAGGAGCCTCTGGCTGGTCTGTAATGTCTGAGTCATCCATAGAATCATCAGAGGACACTGGCTCGGGGGCTCTGCCCTAGATCTCTTTCTGGGGCTGAGAGGCCCTGTCTGGGTGAGATTGGGATCCTCTAATTAAGGATATTAAATCCTCTGCCAGAGTCAGCATTTGTGAACTAGAAGTGGGCCTGTGTGAAGGGGGCTTAACAGGCACTGATTTAACAGTTTTGGCTGCTTTGGCCCTGGCAAAGGCCTTAATAGACATGGCTGCAGGAGGCCTAGCAGCACCACGTGCTGGGGTAGAGACATCCAAAGGGATGGTGTCTGATAAATCACTGGGAACCACAGTAGTAGGCAAAACTTCTGAGGCCGATTCAACTAAGGTAGCAGGAGCCTCAGTAGTAGTCATGGATTCGGCTGAAGATTGACCGGCTTTCTCGGTTTCGGCCGAAACCGAGACATTCGCGGCTTGCTTAACCGTGGTTTCGGCCGAAACCGCGGACCGCGAGTGTCGGTCTTTTTCTTTGCGTTTTTTAACAATTTGGGTAGTCGGAGGATCCGACGGCATAATGTACGCAAAATCTGATCCGAAAAACTGTTCAGCAAACTCCGACCGACGCCTAAGCGTTCGTCGGTTGAAGGAAGCACAGGCCGAACAGGCTGCTACGTCGTGGTCTGGGCCTAAGCAAGGCAGGCAGTAAGAGTGGAAATCTTTATGAGGTATTTGTTTCCCACAAGTTAAACAGTTATTGACTTTTTCTGACATTGCTGAGGCAAGAAAGAGTCCCCAAGGGGGTACTTAGCTTTTTAGAAGTCTTCGAAGTAGTATTCGGTAGTAGTAATCTCTGGATCTGACCGACCGGCACTTGCGAACAGCTTCTGCTTCGGGCGCCACGCGGCAAGAAAGACTGAGGAAAATGGCGTCGGCTGATGCCTTTATACCCAAAGACCAGCAGAGATGACATCGGGTGAAGTGCGACATCAGCCGAAGCCGGACCCAGACTTTGGAATCCGGCCGACCGAAGGGCTGCCTGACGACAGGACAACCCATTTGTTATGACTGCAGATGCATCCTTGAGGGACATCTGGCAATTCAAAGCCCTCATTGCTAAAGTGGAACAGGTATACACCTTCTTACCCCATCTATCCAAAGCTCTAGCATCTTTATCCATAGGAACTGGATTCTTTACAACAGAAGCCCTGACACCCTTAGGTCCCTGGCTAATAGTTTCTGGGTCAGCCCTTGGACTCTTATACAGATATTTATGAGCCTCAGGTACCCTGTAATACCTGTCCGGCTTAACTGGCGCAGGAGGCAGAGAGTCTGGATTAAGGGAAGCCTCGGAGAAAACGTCTTGAACAACATCCAAAACAGGAGGTATAGCCAAGGGCCTATGCTGTGGTAACAACAAAAATTCCCTAAGCCTCTTTCGGGAATCTGAGAAATCCTGACCTTCCCATTTAAAATGCTCCCTCATAGAATGCAGGGTTTCTGAAAAAGAAAAATCCTCTGGAGGAGAAGCAGAAGGAGTGGAATCCTCTGCGTCTGAATCAGAATAAGGAGGAAAATCCTGAATGTCTTCAGCCGAAGACTCTGAGTAATCTGAAGCCTGCTCCAAACTTTCTACCTCTGGCTCCACCCTAGGTCTCTTATCAGGAGGGGGCATAGAACCTCTGATTAAAGAAATTAAATCTTCTGCCATTTTAAGCATGTGTTTTTTAGGCACAGAACCTGCAGAACTAGGACTGACACCCGTGGAAGGCAAACCAGGCCTGCCTTTGGAAGGAGCTTTAGAGACAGAAGAAGGCCTAACCACCTTAGGCAAGGAAGGGAGAACAGCAACCTGAGAGGCCCCCTCAGCCTGACCTGACCCCTGAGAGGCTGCATCTTGCAAAATTAAAGCCTCCCCCTGAGACTCAACTGAAACCTCGGCTGGATCCACAGATTCCACCGTAGTTTCTAAAGAACCGGCGTCCGTAACGGACGACTCATCCTGCCTGGACTTTAAAGATTTCTCTTTGCGCTTCTTCGCGGTAGCGGGCGTCGGAGGATCCGACGGCATATTATAATTACACCGCTTACCGAAGACAAGCCTAGCGCAATCTAACCTACGTTTAATGGCGCTTATTAAACCTAGCACAAAGCGACACCCGACTACGTCGTGCTCAGGTCCCAAACAAGGAATACAAAGAGAGTGGTAATCCCTATGCGGTATCTGTTTCCCACAAGAAATACAATTATTCACTTTTTCTGACATCCGGAATTAACTGAGGCAAGAAAAAACAAAAATATTCCCCAACGGGGTACTTAGCCCAACTTGGTTTCGGTCTGAAACTCAGAATCGACAATTTCAGAACGAACGGCACTTGCAAACGCTGCTTCTGCATCGGACCATGCGGCAAAAAAGACTGAGGATATGACGTCGGTCATGCGCTTTAATACCCTGACGCTCTGATGTCAGATCTGAGCGCCATGACCGACGTCAGCCTAATACTTTGGTATTCGGGCCGACCGAGGACAGCGGACTACCCATATGTAAGGACTGCAGCAATGTGAGATGAAGAACATCTCAGCCAGAACCAAGAGAAGCACAACTGAACTCGTCGACGCGGCAAGTCTTCCAGCTTGTAAATCGTCTGAGTGCTCCAAACCCATATTTAAAAATGAAGGTGAGATCGGAATACCTAACATTATATGTTCCATCTTCTTGATGTTCACAGACAGGTTTCTATCTGCACAGGACAAAACAAGCACAGAAAATCTGATCAACTCTTTACACTCTTTTCAGCTAATCACTTGGGCCAAGCAGCATCCAGGTTCACCTTGGCTAAATGGATAACTGATTAAATACATTTTTTGGGAGTAAATAGTAGAAAAGCAAATACCGTGTTAGTTGGGAGGGTGGCCTAATGGTTAAGGTGTTTGCCTTACAAACACAAGGTGCAGGGTTTGAGTCTCACAAGGGATAATTGGCTAAGCTTAAAATGGCTCACAAGGTCAATTAGCTTAGTACTAACTTATGAACGTATGAATCTGAAGCTCACTCTACTAGACCCATGGCCACTTCATCAGCTTTTTCCTGCCAGGGTTTCAACTGATGAGATAATATGCTGCAGCCACTTGGTCCAAGACTCATACATTTGTCTCACATTATAAACTGGACAGTCTCCAAAAGCAGGGCTTCCTTGGGCTTGATAGTACTCTGGCATATCCTTTCTTAGGGGCCACCCAGGAGTTGCGTAGCTGGGGACTCTAACACAACAGTAAGGGAGAATGAAAATATCAGATATAGAAGTTATTTACTTACCATAACCTGGCATCTGTGTTGTCCATTTTCATTCTCTCTCACTTCCCTCCCATCCATCCCCCAGCCTAACTCTCTTTGGGAAGTTACCTAGAGGATTTTTTAATCCTTAGGTTTGTGGCTTGGGCCCCAAATTCTTTGATCCGTCCTACTTATTCATTCTGGAATGTAACTTGTGATAAGGTAGCAAACTCAATCTGAGGAGTTAGAGAGGGTATGACGCACTATGGGAGAGGGAGAAGCTAGAGACAATGATCTCGGATTAGACGTTAGATCTGAAGACCCAACAGTGAGGAAGAATGAAAATGGACAAAAAAGATGCCAAGTTATGCTAAGCACATAACTACAATGTAATTAAAGTATGAAATATTTTAAAGGGGATAAAAAATTGAAGGTGGGCTCTTTAGAAAGAAGAAGCAAATTACATAGGAATAAAATATAACTTGTGGGAATAATATATGCAGAATAATGGCTGATGTTTAAAAGAAGGCAGAAACTGAACAATTTATGTAATGCTGGAATGAACAATTGTTAAAAAAATATACAATACGGCTGGTTTTCTTTTCTATTAATGTATTTGTGCCTATGTGTTAAAATGATTAAGATATTTCTTAAAAATAAATAAATAAACACTTTGGTTTGAACTACCGCTATCATTTAATCATCATACAAAGCTATTTGCAAATGAGGTTGCTGCGCAACTTAAAGCTTGCTAAACTGACTTAAATCATCTAACCACACAAATCAAGGACAGCAATAAACGACTTGATGTATACATGCACTGCTGAACTTTCAAAAACAGCTCTCAACTACAGCCAAAACATCCAGTCCATTTAGTTCATGGCTAACAAACATGTGGATTCCCTGAACTAGCTTAAACTCAGCACCGTCATACCATACAAAAGGCCAACTACCCACTAGTCCCAGTTCAGACAACTCATCATCTACAGACACTGACCTTTAATCTAATACAGATAATCTAATGGAAAATCGGTATTGCTTCCTGCCAAATGAGGCAAAAGCCAAGTCATAAGGACATGTCCCTACAATTCAAGAACAAATATAGCAGCCCAACACTGCCTATGCAACGATTTATACAAGCAATTAGAGAAAACATTTTTGAAAGGTTGCCCCAGCAAAATGGGTTCACTTACAAACAGAGGAAATGAAACTATCTACCCTTACTTTAAAGAGCAAGTTATTAAAGCATCTGAAGGACACCTACACATACCATCACTTTAGAGATAATGGATAACAGAAAGTAATAAGCAAACTTTCGCTAGTATGTGAGAGACTACATACTTTACAGCTGAAGAAATACCTACACAAGACATGTAAACAGCCTTCAAATGAGACACAAATGGTACACATTGATTTAGCTGTAATGCCCTACTCTACTGGTCTACTCTTGAAATCCATCACACAGTCAAAGGCAATTATGAGCGTGCCTTTAACAATCAACTCCACTGGTTTACTTCATGTGATCATAAGCCTGATTCTTTGCAACCTGGTTCATTTGCCTACTCTCCAATGATATATAACTAACTTGCCTACTTTCAATTGGTCAATCGCTTCCCAAATATAACTCCTACTCGATCATTTTCTCACTACTGCTTTCATTATTCCTTTGATAGTTCTAATCAATGACTCCTGCTGTAGGGATTTAATTTATTTATTTATTTATTTAGGTTTAATTTCTTCAAATTTTTAGGGTTTCTAATGCGGAACATTAATGGACAACATTCCTACCACAAGGTACAATTAAAGATCATGAAATTAGTACTGTATCAGTCACTGTTTGCCAAGAATGCCTTTCTTAGCACCTGCAATGTACACACAAAGTACAGTTGTGTACATTTACCATAAATGTAGATGTTAGAGTGTATTCACTGTTGCAGTCATTACATTCGGGTAATCAGCTGGCCGGTTGCCCTCAGTCGGCCTGATTAACAAAGTCTTGGGTCCTGCATCGGTTGCTGTCCCTTCTTCCATGATGTCAGGTCGTCAGGGGTATAAAACATGCAGCCGACACCATTACATCAGTTTTTCTTGCCCCAGATGTCAGGTGCCCCCCAAATGGGGAGCAAAAAAAATATAAACACAAAAATATACCTCCAAACAAAAACAAATACACCAAAAAGGCTTTTAGGCATAATAAAAGAAAGAAGAGGTATAGTAAAAGAAAAAACAGGGGGCTGGAGGGAGGGTAACCAGGACTGCAATAGTGAATACACTCGAACATCTACATTTATGGTAAGTATACACAACTGTACTACATTCATCGTGTTTCACTACTGCAGTCATTACATTTGGGTAGATTCCCAAAGCTAAGGTTGGAGGATGGATTATACAGCATTAGGACCAGCTATAAGGCCCTGCAAAACAGCAGTGGCACAGCCAGCTCTGGATTTAGAGAAAAATGGTAAGTGATAATGCTTGGTGAAAGTATGAACTGAACTCCAGGTAGCAGCTACTAGAATATCCCTGTTAGGAACACCTCTGAGAAAGGCTGCTGAAGTAGATGCAGCCCTGGTGGAATGAGATTTGATCCCCTGGGGGATAGGTTTTCCATGGTGCTTATAACAGAAATGAATACAATGGCTTATCCATTTAGAAATGGTTTGCTTTGAAATAGCCTTCCCCTCTGCAGCAAATGCTACCAGCAGTTGTTCAGATTTTCTTCGAGATTTAGTCCTGTCCAAGTAGAATCTAAGTTGTCTGTGTACATCCAATGAATGCAGAATCCACTTCTCCCTTGTTCTGTGGATTGGGAAAGAAAGTTGGCAAATGAATGGACTGATTAAGAGCCACACAATATACCACCTTGGGCATGAATGATGGATTGGTCCTGAGTGACACCCTGTCCGCATGAAAGATGATGAAAGGCTCCACTGCTGAAAGGAAGGCTGTTTTCCAGGAAAGAAATATTAAGTCTGCAGTTGCAGCTGGCTCGAGAGGTACAGAGAGTTTCTCCAATACAAAGTTAAGGTCCCAGGCAGGGGTTGGAGCGCTCCTGGGTGGTCTCAAGTTTTTGGCCCCTCTGAGATACTGCTTTAGAAGAGGATGAGAGAATGGGGGGGGGGGTTGTGTTGTAATGAGCTGAAATGGCTGAGGCATGGATTTTTATGGAAGAAAAAGGCCATTATGAAGCATCTCAGTTAAGTATTGCAAAATCTGAGGTAAATTGGGCACTGCTGTGCTCATCCCTTGAGATTGATTCCAGACACAGAATCTTTTCCATTTGTCAGCATAAGATTTTCTAGTACTAGGTCTTCTCGCCTCCAAAATGACATCCATCACAGGTTTGCTGAGGGATGCCAAGGGTGAATTTAAGTGATTAGCCAAGCTGAAAGATTCAATGTTTGGAGGTGAGAGTGCAGAATTTGGTTCTCCTGTTGAGACAGTAAGGAAGGTGTCTGAGGCAGGTGCCATGGACATATGTGTGACACACTGCACAGGAGTGGGTACCAGTGTTGGTGAGGCCAGTCTGGAGCAATCAAAATAATTTTTGGCTTGTCCTTTTTGACTTTTAGCAGAACTATGGAGAGCAAAGGCAAAGGGGGAAAAAGCAGACTGATAGGTTTTTCCAGCTGAAGGACAGAGCATCCACTTTCCAGGCTTTTTTGTGATGAGTTCTTGTGCAAAATTTGTTCAACTGGTAGTTCTGGGGTGAGGCAAAAAGATCTATGTCTGGGCTCCCCCATTTGCGTGTCAACATGTTGAAAATCCGTGGTTCCAGTTTTCCATTCATGAGGGTCCATGAGATTTCTGCTTAGTTCGTCTGCCAGAACATTCTACTTTCCTGGCAGGAATTGAGCTTGTAGTTGTACTTGGTAGCTCAAGGCCGTGTTCCACAATGCCATGGCTAGTCTGCAGAGGGGGTAGGAATGTATACCCCCCCTGCTTGTTTATGTACCACATAACAGTGGTGTTGTCAGTCTATCAGTAATTGTCCTGGATGAAGGTAGTCCTTGAAGGTTGTCAGTGCATTCTGTATAGCTAGCACTTCTTTTTCATTGATATGAAGGTGCATTTGATTTGGGCTCCATTTGCCCTGAATGCACTTCCCTGCCAGATGAGCCTCCCATGCATAGTCTGATGCGTCTGTAGTTCGAGTTTGGGCGGCAGGGGGTTGTGTGAATGGCAGTCCCTTGTTTTGGTGGCAGGCCTCTGCCCACCATAAGAACTCTAGGTGCAGCCAAGGAATGATAAGAATCACTGTTTCCAGGCTGTGACAATGTTGACTCCATAAACTTTTTAAGTACCACTGAAGTTTCCTCATATGCAGTCTTGCATATGGAATTAGAAGAATGCAGGCGGCCATGAACCCCAAGGCTTGCAGTATTTGCCTTGCAGATAGCAGGGTTTTTGTGGCCACCTGTTTGAAGTAAGTCACCAAATGAATTTGCTTTTCTGGCATAAGGAAAGCCATCTGGGCAGTTGTATTCAAGCTTGCACCCAGGAATGTAATCTTTTGAGAGGGTACCAGTTGAGATTTCTTTTCGTTTATCGTGTACCCTAGACAGGTTAGAACTCTTTACAAACGCCAGATGTTTAAGAAGAATGGCCTGGTTTTCTGACTGAATTTGACAATCGTCCAGGTATGGATATATTTGAATATTTCTTTGCCTGCAAAATGCAGTTACTGGAGCCAGGCACTTTGTGAGTACCCTGAGTGCAGTAGACAAGCCAAAGGGCAGTGCAGAGAACTGATAATGCATGCTGCCTGCTTTGAAGCTTAGGAATCTTCTGCAAGATTCCCTGATTGGGATATGCAGTTAAGCCTCTTTTAAGTCGAGAGCTGCCAACCAGGCATCCTTGCATAGCAAAGGAAGTAACTGGTGAAGAGTCAGCATCTTGAATTTTGGAATGCCCAGAAAGGTGTTTAGAGTAGACAGGTCCAGAATTGGGCGCCACGATTTGTCTTTTCTGGGTACCAGGAAAAGTCTGGAATAGAAATCTTGTCCCTTTTCCTCTTCTGGTACTAGTTGAATAGCCCCCATGTTTAGGAGGGAATGTACTTGTTTCTGAGCCTCTGTCCACTGATTTGGGGGCCGGTCTGGCCACCCATTTGGAGTTGGCAGCATGTGGAAATGAAATCTGTATCCCTGGGACACTATATTTAAAACCCATTTGTCCTGGGTTATAAGTTGCCAGTTTCTTGAATGAAGAGCCAGTTTTCTCCCCAAATGGGCGGCTAAGAGGTAAGTGCTTGGAAATTTCAAAGGGAAGTCATTGAGACGGTTTACCATAGGGTGGTGCCTTGCTGTTACCAGATTTGGAAGTGGAAGCGCCCCACTGTTTAGTTCTGAAAGTCCCTTGGGACTGAAACCTGGTGGTTTTGGAATGTCTGGGTTTGGCTGTAGTGGCTCTGGAAGGCGCTGGAAAGGAACAGTTCTTAGTAGGCCAATGCCTGCTAAATCTAGGAGGTTGCACTTGTAAGAAATCTTTCACAGTTTGCATAGATTTAACTTCATCTGCCATCTTTTTTAGAACTTCTTCAGCCTTATTGCCAAATAAGCAGTCCTGCTGTAAAGGAGCATCCAAAAGTTTTGCTTTAACATGATGAGGCAGAGATTGCTCCTTAAGCCAAGCATGCCTTCTAAGCACAGACCCAGTAACAGCAACCCTACAAGAGGCCTCTAGGAAATCAAAACCACACTGCAAAGTATGTTTGCCAACTTGTTCAGCTGAATGAAATAAATCCTGCAAATCTTTATTCTCCACACAGTCAGAAATCAACATCATTTTCTGTTTAAGCAGTCCCATAATATGTTGTTGATATTTTAGCATATGGAATTGACAGTTTAAAGCCCTGATTGCTAAGGTTGCAGAAGTGTAAACCTTCTTACCCCATCTATACAGCGTCCTGGAATCTCTATCAGAAGGGGTAGGATTTTTAGCAGTAGAAGCCTTAATGCCCTTGGGCCCCTGAGAAATGGTTTCAGGGTCCGCAACAGGATTTTTGAAAAGGAATTTGTGGGACTCAGGAACCCTGTACTACCCGTCTGGTTTGCTAGGGGCTGGAGGCAAGGAATCAGGGGCCATACTGGATTTCGAAAACACATCACCAACAATATCTAGTACAGGAGGTATAGCCAAAGAGCTATGCTGAGAAAGAAGGAAATCCCTAAGCCTCTTTTTGGATTCGGAGAAATCCTGACTTTCCCAGTGGAAATGCTCCCTTAAGGTATGTAAAGTTTCCCCAAAAGAGAAATCCTCAGGTGGAAAAGCAGAGGGAATGTAATCCTGTGCATCAGATTCCTCATAAGTAGGTATGGACAAATCCAGATCATTAGAAGACTCAGAAAAAACTGTGTCCTGTTCAGAAGATTCATAGTCAAATTCAATCCTAGGCCTCTTGGGGGGGGGGGGGGGGTTAATTACCCCCCGATTAGAGTAATTAAATCTTCAGCCATTTTGATAATTTGTTTTTTTAGGCATAGGGGCCTGAACATTTGGCCTGGGCATCGTTTTTGTATACATAGATCAAGATTTAGGCCTTAGCACTGAAGTTGGAATCTGTTTAATATGAAAGTCTGTAGGCCTGAATACACCCTCAAAAGCCGGTGCCTGCAAAGCGGCTCCGGACCCATCTAAGGTAGAAATACCTGCTGGTACCATATATGAAGCATCTCACTGCATACCGGACTCTGAATGGGTCTCAGTAGAGGTCTGCGAATCAGAAGTAGTGGGTATCAGGGGCTGCAAAAGCACCTCACTGAGTACCGGCGAACTGGCGACTGGCTTAGGAGAAGAGTCGTTGGCAGTTTTGGACATTAACAGCCTGTCTCTGTCTTTTTCTTTGTGTTTTTTTTTTTTTTTTCGGTATTCTGGTAGTCAGAATGGCTAACCAACGTAATTTCTGGATAATTAAAACGAGAACCAAAATATTTTGAAGCAAAAATGTACAGACTATGGATAGCGCGCGGATTAAATAAAGCACAATACCGACAGCAAGGTACGTCGTGGTCAGGGCCTAGACAAGGAATACAGTACAAATGAAAATCCTTACGAGGTATTTGCTTCCCACAAGTAATACAATTATTAACTTTTACTGACATCGGTAAGGAGCAAGAAAAGGTTTCCCCAACGGGGTACTTAGCTTTAAGTTGAAGACTTTGGTTCTGAAACTCGAAAATGAAAATTACAGGAGTCGGCCGACCGGCACTTGCGAACTGCTTCTGCTTCGGGCACCGTGGGGCAAGAAAGATGGATGTAATGGCGTCGGCTGCATGTTTATAGACCTGACATCATGGAAGAAGGGACAGCAACCGACGCAGGACCCAAGACTTTGTTAATCAGGCCGACTGAGAGCAACCTGCCAGCAGATTACCCGAATGTAATGACTGCAACAGTGAAACACGATGAACATCTGCCTCCTTTATTTCAGATGGAGTTACCTGCTTTCTGGCTGGACTTTGGTGAAATGGCATCATAACAGTGTTCTCAATTTCTTACAGAAGTCACTTTGGTAGAAGGATAGGAGGTATTGGGGCATAAGCATAAAGGAAACCAGACCAAACGTAAATTAGAAGTTATGTACTCACCATAACGTTCCATCTGAGTAGGTACTTCATATGTCTGCAACCTGTGGGTCTCGGATCCGACCGGCAGCTTTCCAAGCTTCAAGATCCGAGCTCCTAGCTCCTCCCCTCTACCCACAATCCTGTCACCACCACACTACCTCAGATCGGTTTTGCTGTATCACCTGAAAAAACCTGTAATAAACAGGTTCAGATATTCTCAAGAATCATAAAGATCCTAGAAACCCGATACAGGTTAGGGGGATGGCAGGGGGGGATGGTTGCAGACAAATGAAGTACCTACTCAGATGGAACGTTATGGTGAGTACATAACTTCTAAATCTGAAGTAGTTACTTCATTTGTTCTGCAACCTGTGGGACAGAGTCCCCAGCTACCTAAACAAAGAAACCTGGGTGGTCTATGGGAGGATATTCTGAAGCACCCATGAGCCAAAGGACCCTGCTTCTAGATATCATGTCCAGCTTATAATGAGAAATAAACGTATGAGCAGAAGACCAAGTGGCTGCTGAACATATGTCGTCCAACGGCATCCTGGACCAGAAGGCTGCAGAAGTTGCGATGGACCTTGTGGAATGTGCACGGATTTTAAATGGGGTTGTTTTGCCTGATGCCTTATAAGCCTGAGAAATACATTGACAAATCCAATTAGCCAGTGTCACTTTGGATATAGGTTTTCCCATGTATGAAGGAGCAAATGACACAAACAGTTGATCAGCCTTACGAACATCTTTGGTCCTGTGCAGGTAAAAACACAACTGTCTATGTACGTCTAGTGTATGCAACATGTATTCTCCCTTATTTTGAAAATTTTTGAAAAACACTGGCAGATTGATAGTCTGATTGATATTTGCCACAGATGCCACTTTTGGTAAGAAAGACGGGTTAGTCCTGAGAGACACTCTGTAATTGTGAAACATAAGATAGGGAGGTTTCATGCACAAAGCTTGGAGCTCTGAAACCCTTTTAGCAGAAGTTATGGCCACCAAGAATGCTGTTTTCCAGGACAGAAAATTAAGGGGTACAGAAGCTGCAGGTTCAAAAGGAGGTTTCGTTAAGGCTTGCAGAACAAAGGTTAAGTCCCAAGGGGGGGGGGGTCACGGATTTCACTGGTAGCTTGAGAAGGAAAACGCCACGCAAGAATGTCTTACACAAATTTGTAGATGCTAAGAGATCCTAACCCATCTCCCACATGAAAATGGGATATTGCTGCCAACTGTACTTTTACCGTTGATGCACTGGCCCCTTGTTCAAAAATCATGGACAAAAAATCCAAGACTGTAGGAATCGGAACAGTAAAGGGGTTGAGACCTTGGCTGTTAGCCCAGATAGAAAATTGTTTCCACTTGCTATTATAGATTTTCCTGGTGGACGGTTTATGAGCTGCTACCAGAATAGTTTTCAATGGTGACGAGATACCGGGAGTCCTTGCCATTAGTGGAACTGGATCAACCAAGCTGCGAGCTTGAGGTTTACCAGGTTCGGTGTTGGGCACCTCGTTGGGTGCGATATCAGATCTGGAAAGGGATCCAAGATTAAAGGGGAGGAGAGACTGTGAGACCGCAGGTATGGAAACCAGATTTGACGAGGCCAGAATGGGGCTATGAGGATAATTTTGCTCCCCAACCGTGCGGCTTTCTGAATGAACATCTTCATGAGCGGAAGTGGGGGGTAAGCATAGAGTAGACCGGGAGGCCAAGCTTGAATCAGAGCGTCTCTGAGGCTCTCCCCTTCTGGGGGAAGAATTGCGAAGAACTCGCTGCATTTTGTGTTTTGGGGGGTACCAAAAAGATCGCAGCGAGGCCAACCCCACTTGTGGAATTACTCGACTCAATTTGTCCGTCAATGTTGGATCGTCCCGGAATGTGCGTTGCTATCAGAAAGCGGTTGGTGGATATCGCCCATTCCCAAACTCTCATGGCTTCTCGACAAAGAGGGTAGGCTCTGGTTCCCCCTTGTTTGTTTATATAGCAGACCACTGACATATTTGCCCGTCTGTATTACAATCGTTCCTAGAGGTAGAAGGTCTTGGAGAGCCTGCAACGCTAGAAGCACCGCCCTCATCTCCAGAACATTTATGTGCAAGGCGGTCTCCGACAAGGTCCATGTACCTTGGACGTTTCTGCCCAAACAATGCCCCCCCCACCCTAGGCGAGAAGCATCCGTGGTTAATGTGACCTGGGGGGGGGGGATCACAAAGGGTCTCCCTTGCCTGAGTTCTGGGGAGTGAAGCAACCAAATGAGGGATTCCCTACAAACTCTGCTCAGGGAGATAGGAGTGTTCAATGGGTGGAGTAACAGTGACCATTGAACTTGGAGTGTCCACTGTAATATACACATCATTAGGCGAGCATGGAGAGAGAGGCCAATAGCCGCTGCCATAGAGAATAGTGCTCTCAGGACTAACTCCGCCGGCGGAGCTTTGGTGCGAAGAAGAGCCAAAAACCTGGAGTGAGAGGCTGGACAGCCTGTCCGAGGTCAAGAAGGCCCGAGAAGATCGGGAATCTAGCCTGGCTCCTATGAAATCTAATGCTTGCACAGGATGAAGAAAGGATTTCGGTATGTTGACTGAGATGCCCAAAGCTGTCGGCAAGAGACAGCACACAGTATCTCGCGGTACAAAGTTGATGCCTGTTGGTTGCTGTGAGGAGCCAGTCGTCTAGGTACAGGAAGACCCTTATGCCCTGAAGCCTCAGGTGGGCCGCGACCACTGCCATGACTTTGGTGAACACCCTGGGGGCTGAGGTGAGTCCGAACGGAAGGACCCTGAACTGGTAATGACTGGCCCCTAGCCGGAAGCGGAGGAACCTCCTGGACCGTCTGTCCATTAGGATGTGGTAGTACACGTCCTTGAGGTCTATAGAGCACATCCAGTCATTCTCCTGCATTAAGGGGAGAACAGATTGTAGAGTGACCATCCGGAATTTTTCTTTGGGGACAAAAATGTTCTGGGCGGACAAGTCTAGAATGGCCTGAGGTCCCCCGTCTTTTTTGGCACTAAAAAGCACCTTGAGTAGTAGCCCAATCCAGATTGGTCTGGGGGGACCCGATGGATGGCTCTTTTTTCTAACAAATTTGAAATCTCTACGGTCGCCGCCTCTCTTTGATTGGGTGGGACATCAAGGAGGCGACCACCTGAGGGAGGACGAAATAGGAAGGGAATTTTGTAGCCTCTGGATATAATTCGGAGCACCCATCGATCGTTCGTGATGGACTCCCACATTGACAGGTGCTTTGTTAAACACCCCCCCCCCCCGACTGCCTCCAGAGCTGGACAGTCGGGTAAGCCCTCAGGGCTGCTGCGCGGGTCTCTCAGAGAAAGGCTCCCTAGACCCGAAGTTACGCGTCCCCCCTCTGCCACGGGCCAGCGTCCACCCTGCCCCTCCTCTGCCTCTGGAGGGCGCGGAGTCCGAAGCTGGATAGGATTGCTGAGACTTGCGGAACCAGAGATTCTTTTGCCCCCTCTGATTCCTTGAGAAGGAACGTTGGAGGCTAGAGAAGCAGACTCAGACGGCAGACAGCGTCTTCCCGTCCTTCTCGCTTTGGACTAGTGTATCTTGTACAGTCTTTCCAAAAAGCGAAGCGTCGTCAAAGTTCGCGAAGGACACCTTGAAAGGTTCTGCGAAATTACAAAGACGGAGCCAGGCGTGATGTCTCAAGACAACACCTGCCCCGCTGGCCCTTGCGGCTCCCTCCGTAGCATAAGACAGTAGCCGCATGGACGTATTTGAAATGGACTTGAGAGTGGCCATACGTGTCGAGAACACTGTTTTGTCCTCGACCGAAATGGACTCAGGTGGAGCTGCAATGTATTCCATGATCAAATCCCGTTGCAGACTGATGACATGCGCCATATAATTCAGCGCCCTCACGGAGAAGGTTGCTGAAGCAAAGGTCCACTTCCCTATATGGTCCAGCACCTGGGACTCCTTGTCCGGTGGGTGGACCGTGGAGCTCTCCTGGGAGAGTTCTCTCTTAGTGGCAGCAGCCACCAACATGGCATCAACTGGAGACCCTTTGGCCCAAGCCTGCCTGTCTGAAGGGGGGCTAAGGATTTTATCCGGTCGGCGTGAGATAGGCTTCTCCACTACCTCGAACGCCGAGGGAGAACTACTCTCTTCCAGCCCCGAGAGCAGTCTCCTCGGCTCCGAGATAGGGATCGGGGTCGGAGCCGAAGCCATCTGATCCGAAAGGGAGGTGCTCTTCGACATAGGCGGCGCCGAAGATGCACCCGCTCCCACGGATCCGATGCCTGGCCCACAGCCCCAAGAGCTCGGATCCGAGATACTCAAGGGTATGGTCGGCATCGAGAAGGTTTGGGCCACCGGCGCCGACAAAACCCCGGCTCCGAAAGGGTCTGGATCCGAAGACTCCAAAACCCAGATCCGGGTTGAAGAAGGAGAAATCGGGGCAAATATTGAAGCTGCACTCCCCCCCCATGTAAAGGGGGGGGGGCAGGAGCACCCCCATCTGCATTTGGGTCTGCAAAAACCGACGCATCATCCTATCCACATCGGCGTCAGAGAGAGACTTAGTAGATTGAGGAGGTCATAGAAGTGGGCCTGGAGGGCCGCCTCGACGACCTCGTGGGTGATAGGAGCTCCTCCTCCGGCTCCGGTGAGAATGAAGGAGATCGGAGCTGAGAAGGAGAAGGTCCGGACACCCTCGGAGGCGATTTAACAATTTTTGAAGGCGGAGCCGAGGGATGAGGCTCGGCTCGCCTCTTGTGTCTGTGCTTCTCCCTGTGCTTTTCCTTAGAAGGCGAAGACTGAACTTCCTTCGTACTCAAGGCAGTAGTGGGAGGTTGAGTCCCAGCCTGAGTCGAGGGAATCAGGGGTGCCAAAGCTACCTGGGCAGCCTGCACCTTGGAGGGAAAGGAGGAAGAGGTCTCCTCCGGGGGAAGCAATCCTGCCAGAATAAGCCTGTTCCTCCTGTCCCTCACAGCCCGGGGGTTGAAGGCTGTGCAAACCTGGCAGTCTTAAGACAAATGGACAACCCCCAGGAATATAACGCACTGAGTGTGGCCATCAGCTGGGGAAAGCTTATGGCCACACCCAGTGCACTTTGAAAAAATAGCTTTATGGCCTTCGGCCATTTTGCTAACACACACACTCACATGCCCAAACACCTAGGGGAAGGTTTAACTGAATAAAAACGCAATCCCGAAAACAAAAAAGGGCAGAGAAACACTCTAAATATTCTTCTTTTTAACTTATTAAAGTTTTAAGAAAATCTCTTGAAAAAATTTTTCACTTCCCTGTCTAAGCTCAGGAGCTCTTCTCAAGACGCTTGTTATTCAAGCCGCGGCAAAAACGATCTGAGGTAGTGTGGTGGTGACAGGGGATTGTGGGTTGAGGGGAGGAGCTAGGAGCTCGGATCTTGAAGCTTGGAAAGCTGCCGGTTGGATCCAAGGTCGGATCCGAGACCCACATGTTGCAGAACAAATGAAGTAACTACTTTAGATCCAGAGCATCTCTCAGTGACTCTCCTTGAGGGGGATTACTGCAAACAACCTGCTGTTGTGGGGAGAGGCAAAGAGGACGCAGCAAGGTTTACCCTACCAATGAAAAACCCTCTCTACCAATAAATGACTGAGAAGCCACTCGTGAGGCATCAGAAGGGACCTGCTGAGTTTGTCTGCTAAAACGTTGGACTTCCTTGTACGTGTGATGCCACTAGAAAGTGGCTGGAAGAGAAACCCCACTACCACACTCTTACAGCCTCTCGACAAAAGGGGGTAAGAATGGGTTCTCCTCTATTTGTTGATGTACCACACCACAGATGTGTTGTTGGTTTGTATAGCTATGGTTCCCACAGGGACAACATCTTGAAAGGCCTGCAACACTAGTAGGACTGCTCTCATCTCTAGGACAGTGATGTGCGAGTTGGTCTCTTTGGGGGACCACGTGCCTTGGACACTCTGCTTCAAGAAATGCCCTCCACCCAGTTGGGAGCTATCCATGGTCACCATGGCTACTGGTGGGGAAAGATTAAAATGATAGCCTAGGGAATACTTGTCCATTTGGATCCACCAACGAAGATAATCCTTGCAAACCAGAGTGAGTTTGACTGGAAAAGACAGGAGGATAATGCAGAATCAACCACTGGAAAGCTAGTGTCCATTACAGAATGCACATATAAAGAGAGGCCATAGGGACTAAGGTTATTGCTGCTGCCATAGATCCTAGAGCTTGAAGAATAAGTCTGGCTGGGGGAGAATAATTAGCTGTACCCAAGATCTGACTATGTTTGCACACCATGCTGGAAGAGATGCTATTTGACCTCCTGTGTTCAACTGGGTACCCAAGAACTCCAGGCTCTTAACAAGTTGAAGATATTTGCAGGTGTTGACCGTGATTGCCTAGTGATTGACATAACTGGAGCAAGTAGTCCATGGACTGCTTTAGGAGATGCTTGCTTGAGGCAGTGAGGAGCTAGTCATCTACATAAGAGGAAACGCTTTGAATTCCAGCAGTCTCAGATGAGCCTATACCAATGGCATACATTTGGTAAACACCCTGAGGGGTGTGTTGAGACCAAAGGGCAAGGCTCTGAACTGGCAGTGACTGGCTCCCAGCTGAAAGCGCAGAAATCGTTGAGATTGTCTGTTCATCTTGATGCGATAGAAAGCATCCTAAAGATCGATAGAGAAAGTAAAGTTGTGTACCTACCATAAATGCAGATGTTAGAGTGTATTCACTGTTGCAGTCATTACTCGAGTTATCCTGCTGGCAGGCTACCCGCAGTCGGCCTGACATCCAAAGTCTAGGTCCAGCATCGGTTGCTGTTGCCTCTTCCCTGACGTCAGTGCGCCAAGGGTATAAAAGATGCAGCCGATGCCATTTTCTTCAGTTTTTCTTGCCCCAGATGTCAGGTGCCCCCAAAAGGGTAGGCTAAATAGATTATGCCAATAAACATGCATGCACTAAAGTAAACATTTCCTTCATCTACAAGCAAATACAGCACATAGGTTGTATAGAATAGAGAAGTACAGAGAAGACCCAGCAAATGAAAGGGGGATGGTGGGAGGGTAACCTGGACTGCAACAGTGAATACACATTAACATCTACATTTATGGCAGGTACACAATTGTACTATGTTCATCGTGTTTCACTGTTGCAGTCATTACTCTTGGGTTGAATCCCAAAGCTGAGGATGGGTGGCTGGGCTAAATACGATTGGCAGAGGCTATGAGGCCCTGCAGAACTGCAGTGGCAAAGCCTGCTCTGGATTTAGAGTACAGAGGTAAGTGGCAGTGCTTTGTAAAAGTGTGCACTGAACTCCAAGTTGCAGCCTCTAAGATGTCTTTGGTTGGTACTCCTCTGAGGAAAGCTGCTGAAGTGGCTGCTGCTCTGGTAGAATGTGGCCTAATGCCCTTAGGCACTAATTTGCCATGCTGTGAGTAGCAGAAACTAATGCAATGGCCTATCCATTTTGAAATGGTCTGTTTTGAGATAGCCTTTCCTTGTGATCCTGCAGCATATGCCACTAAAAGTTGCTCAGTCTTTCTGAAAGCTTTAGTTCTGTCCAAGTAGAAGCGTAGCTGTCTGTGTATGTCCAAAGAATGCAGAAGTCTCTCACCCTTGCTCTGTGGGTTTGGATAAAAGGTAGGCAAGTGAATGGTTTGGTTAAGGGCCACACTGGACACCACCTTAGGCATAAATATAGGGTTCGTCCTCAGGGAAACCCTGTCTGGATGGAAAATGATAAAAGGTTCCACAGCCACGAGTGCCTGTAACTCATGAGACTCGTCTTGTAGAGGTTATTGCTAGGAGCAGACCTGTTTTCCAGGATAAGAATTTTATATCAGCTGTTGAGGCCGTCTCAAAAGGAGGCAGTGTGAGTTTTTCCAAGACATAATTGAGGTCCCATGCAGGAATTGGTGCTCTCCTTTGAGGTCTTATGTTTTTGGCCCCTCTGAGGTACTGCCTTATTAAAGGATGAGAAAAGATAGGTGGTTCCTTATTGTAATGGGCTGAAATGACAGAGGCATGAATCTTAATTGATGAAAAGGATAGGCCTTTGTTCTGCATCTCAGTTAAGTATTGCAAAATCTGAGGAATATTTGGTAAACGTGTCAATTCTTTGTTCCTGGTTCCAAGCACAGAATCTCTTCCATTTTTCTGTATACGATTTTCTGGTACTGGGCCTCCTGGCCTCCAAGATAACATCCACTACCGCTTTAGAAAGAGTGTTATGACTGGCTACATTATCCGCCATGCTGCCAGATTTAAGGTCCTGAGTTGGCTGTGCAGGATCAGATTGTTTTGTTGGGTCAGTAAGTGAGAAGTTTGAGGCAATGTCCAGGCTGGACCTTGGGACAAGTTCTTTAGGATTGGGTACCAGTGCTGGCATGGCCAGTCTGGGGCAATCAGTATTATTTTTGGCTTCTCTTGTCTGACCTTTAGGAGTACCTTGGGGAGGAGAGGCAGTGGAGGAAAGGCATACACTGTTAGGTTTTTCCAGCTGAAGGATAGGGCATCCACTTTCCATGCTTGCTTGTGATAAATCCTTGTGCAGAATCTCTGTAGTTGGCAGTTGTGAGGGGAGGAAATAGATCTATGTCTGGGCATCCCCATTTCCTTGTTATCATGCTGAAGACTTGTGGATCCAGTTTCCACTCGTGGGGATCCATGAGGTTTCTGCTTAGTTCGTTTGCCAGAGTATTTATTTTTCCTGGCAGGAATTGTGCTTGCAGGTGAACTTGATAAGTCAATGCTGTGTCCCACATAGTCATGGCTTGTCTGCAGAGGGGGTAGGAATGTGTGCCTCCCTGCTTGTTTATGTACCACGTGACTGTAGTATTGTCCGTCTTTATCAGTGGTTGTCCGGGATGAAGTAAATCCTTGAAAGTTGTCAGGGCATTCTGAACAGCTAGCATCTCTTTTTGAATTGATATGAAGATGCATCTGGCTTGCGGGCCATGTGCCCTGAATACATTTTCCTGCCATGTGGGCCTCCCAGGCATAATCTGAAGCATCCGTTGTTGGTGTCTGCATGGCTGTGGGTAAAGTAAATGGCTGTCCCTTGTGGTGACAGGCCTGTGTCCACCATCAAAACTGCTGTTGCAGGCACGGAAGGAGGGTAATTAGAAGTTATGTACTCACCATAATGTTCCATCTGAGTAGGTAGTTCATTTGTCTGCAACCTGTGGGTTACGGATCCGATATCGGATCAGAGCCGGCAACTTGTTTCAAGCTAATGGATCCGAGCTCCTAGCTCCTCCCTTCACCCATAATCCCCTGCTAACCCTCCATGACCTCAGATCGAGTTTGTCTCTCAATGTATATCCAACAAAGGATATCTAATAACTAGTAGATCCGAAGAAGGTCTGGGGGAAGGAGGGGGGGATGGTTGCAGACAAATGAACTACCTACTCAGATGGAACGTTATGGTGAGTACATAACTTCTAAATCTGAAGTAGGATGTTCATTTGTCAGCAACCTGTGGGACAGAGTCCCCAGCTACCTGCACCTTGGGTGGCCATCATGGAAGGATATTACGAAGCACCGCAGAGCCAAAGGATGCTCTCCCTCTAGAAAGCAGGTCTAGCTTGTAGTGGTTGATAAAGGTATGAGATGAAGCCCAAGTGGCTGCAGAACAAATATCATCCAAAGGAACTCTAGACTTGAAAGCCGCAGAAGTAGAAATGGAGCGGGTGGAATGAGCACGAACTCCTTCTGGTGCGGGTCTACCAGAGGCTTGATAAGCCAGTAGGATACATTGGGAAATCCAGCGAGATAAAGATACTTTAGAGAGAGCTTTCCCCAAGTTAAATTTGGCAAAGGAAATGAACAGCTGGTCGGATTGTCTATGGCCAGCTGTCCTATGAGTATAAAAACGAAGCTGCCTATGAACATCCAATGAGTGCAGGTTGTACTCTCCCTTATTTTGATATTTAGGGAAAAAAACGGTAAATTTATGGATTGATTTATGTTGGTTTCTGATGCTATCTTGAGAAGAAAGGAGGGATTGATCCTGAGGTACACTCTATATCTGGGTGAAAAATCAGGTATGGAGGCTTCGCAGAAAGAGCCTGAAGTTCCGACACTTTTCGCTGAAGTAATGGCTACAAGGAATGCTGTTTTCCATGACAAGAATTTGAGATCCACTGAAGCAGCGGGTTCAAAGGGTGGAGCAGTCAAGGCTTGAAGAACTAAAGTAAGATCCCAAAGGGGTACGGCTTCTTTTACAGGGGGTCTAAGTAAAAAGGTACCCTTGAGAAAGGTTTTACACAATTTGGCTGACATCAAGGGCCCTGTATCATGTCCCACATGATGAGATATGGCTGCCAATTGCACTTTGACAGTTGAACAACTAGCGCCTTCCTGAAAGAGTTCAGTTAGGAAGTCTAAAATGGATAGAAGAGGAGCCGTAAAGGGATCTAGGTCGCGGTGTTCCACCCAGATGGAAAACGTTTCCATTTACTGTGTTAAACTTTCCTGGTGGAGGGCTTATGCGCTGCCACGAGGATGGCTTTGACTGGTGAAGAGATACCGGGAGTCCTAACTAGGAGTGGAACTGGAGCAACCAAGCTGTCTGTTTCAGATTGTCCAGGTTTGGAGTTGGCAAGTTCAACGGATGGGAGATGAGATCCGGAATGGGATCTAGAATCCAAGGGTGATTCACAAGGTGAGACCACAGGTAAGGGAACCAAATTTGTCGAGGCCAGAATGGGGCAATGAGAATCATCTTGCTCCCCAACCATGAGGCAATCTGTAAGAGTTGTATCATCATTGGCAGAGGAGGATAGGCATAGAGTAGACCGGGTGGCCAAGTATGCACCAGAGCATCTAGTTTTCCCTGGAGGGGGGATTAGAACGAAGAAATTGTCGCATTTGGTGTTTGATGGAGATGCAAAAAGATCAAAGCAGGGTTGCCCCCATGTTGCGAATATCTGCTTCGCTACTAGAGGATTGAGAGACCACTCGTACTGGGTAAGAAGGGTGCGGCTGAGCTTGTCCGCTAGGATGTTGGTCCTCACCGGAATGTGCGTTGCAATCAGAAAGCGGTTGGTGGAGATCGCCCATTTCCACACACTCATGGCTTCGCGGCAAAGAGGATAAGATCTGGTTCCCCCGTTTGTTGATATACCAGACCACTGACATGTTGTCCGACTGAATTGCAATCGTTCCTGCGGGAAGGAAGCTCTGAAGTGCTTGCAACGCCAACAGCACTGCTCTCATCTCCAGGACGTTGATATGCAGGGAGGTCTCTGTATCGTTCCACGTGCCTTGGACTGTCCTGCCTGAATAATGCCCCCATCACCAGAGGCGGGAAGCGTCCGTGGTCACCATGGCGATAGGGGGAGAGGTACAGAAGGGACAACCCGTATAGAAGTTCGATGCTTGGAGCCACCATAGTAGCGCCCTCCTGCAAGCCTTGCTGATAGCAATGGGATGGTGGAGAGGAAGGGATAGGAAGGACCATTGCACTAAGAGTCCATTGCAGTACTCACATGTTCAAACGGGCGCATGGAAGGAGTGTAATCGCTGCCGCCATAGAGCCTAGTGCCCTCGGGACCAATTCCGCTGGTGAAGCCTCTGAATGAAGGATAGCCCGCACTTGAAGTTGAAGGTTCCTGATTCTCTCGGGAGTTAGGAAGGCTCGCAAATCTCTGGTGTCTATTCTGGCACCTATGAATTCTATGATCTGCGTCGGAGCCAGTAGAGATTTGCCGACATTGATAGTAATGCCTAGTTGTGGGGCTAGATGGAGAAAGAAGTCTCTGGCCGAGCAAAGTAGATGCCTTGTTGGTGCGGTCAGGAGCCAGTCGTCCAGGTACGGAAAGACCTGAATTCCCTGGAGTCTCAGGTGGACTGCAATCACTGCTAACACTTTGGTGAACACCCTGGGGGCTGTGGTGAGGCCAAAGGGAAGGACCCTGAACTGGTAGTGACTGGCCCCCAGCCGGAAGCGAAGGAACCTCCTGGATCGTTTGTCCATTAAGATGTGGTCATACGCATCCTTGAGGTCTATAGAGCACATCCAATCGTTTTCCCTCAAAAGGGGGAGGGATAGATTGAAGAGCGACCATTCGGAATTTTTCCTTGGTTACTGACAGGTTCAAGCGGGAAAGGTCTAGGATGGGTCTCAGGTTCCCCGTCTTTTTTGGCACCAAAAAGAACCTGGAGTAGAACCCTAATCCGAGCTGGTCTTGGGGGACGGGCTGGATGGCTCTTTCTTAGCAGCTGCTGTATTTCTGCAGCTGCGGACACCCTCTGATCGGGTGGTACATCGGGGAGGTTCTTGGATTGGGGGACATGAAGTATTGGTATTTTGTACCCTCTGGATATGATGCGAAGCACCCAGCGGTCTGTTGTGATGGACTCCCATTACGCTAGGGGTTTCGAAAAACGCCCCCCGACTGCCTCCAGAGTGGAGCAGCCGGGCAACCCCTCAGGGCTGCTGCGCGGGCCGCTCAGAGAAAGGTTCTCTGGACCCAAAGTTTCTCGGAGCCCCTCTGCCCCTGGGGCAACGTCCTCCCTGTCCACCTCTGCCACGATAGGACTTTTTGTCCGGAGCTGGTTGGGAATGTTGTGATTTTCGGAACCACATCTTCTTCTGACCCTTTCGGTTCCTTGAAAAGGACCGCTGGGGAGCAGAGAAGCGGACTCCGATGACAGACAATGTCTTCCCATCCTTCTCGCTCTGGACAAGTGTCTCGTGAACTGTTTTGCCAAATAGGGCAGAACCATCAAAAGGGGCGTTCGCAAAAGACGCTTTAAAGGGCTCCGTAAAGTCACAATGACGGAGCCAGGCCTGACGTCTCATGACTAGGCCTGCTCAGCTAGCTCTAGCGGCTCCCTCTGTGGCGTGGGACAACAGCCGCATAGAGGTGTTTGAAATAGATCTCAGAGTGGCCATTCGGGTGGAGTACAATTTTTTATCCTCTTCCGACATGGACTCAGGGGGAGATGCAGCGTATTCTTTGATAAGATCCCGCTGCATCCTGATGATATGTGCCATACAGTTCAGAGACCTTACTGAGAAGGTCGCTGAACTAAACACTCGCTTCCCTAAGCGCTCCATCAAACGGGACTCTTTGCTCGGTGGATGGACTGAGTCTCTCCTGAGCCAATTCCCTCTTTGTGGCTGCTGCCGTCAACATGGCATCTACAGGGGGCCCCTTACTCCAATGTGATCGGTCTGAGGGGGGGCTAAGAATCCTATCCGGTCGCTTCGGTATTGGCTCCACTGTGTCCGGATCCTTCCACGCCCTGGTGGTAATGAGGTCCACCAGGGGGTCGGCTGGAGGGGACACCCAAGAGGTAGACGGGCCTGCCTCGAATGCCTCCAGAAACACGGACTCGTCAGAGGAAGACTTAGGGGCAGACCACCCACCTCTGATTCTCAGCATCTCCATGATGTCTCCAAAGGAGACATCCTCAGGGGGCGATCTTGGGGAGCCTTCCCCTTCGTCCAAGTCCGTGTCCTCGGTTAAGGACTCGGGGGAGTCCACGTGCCTCCTTTTGCACTTATGCTTGCGGGGAGCTTCCTCGGGGGGACTGTCTGAGGAGGCCTCGCCAGCAACATCTTGTTCCAGTGAAACTATCTGCGACATCGAAGCAGGCTGTCCCTTTGGCCGGGTGATGGAAGCCTGACCCAGCAGAGGGGGAGTGCAGGGAGGAGTCGATGCAAGGACCGGGGGTCCGGATGCTCTCAACAGAGCCCTCTCCACAACATCGAAGGCCGAGGGAGAGCCACTCTCCAATGGATCTGAAAGTCTGCTCCCACTCGGATCCGATGAATGGATCGGAGCCGGCACAGAGACCATCGGATCCGAGGGACCAGTGTGCTCCGACCTGGACAGAGCCGAAGGCACACTGAATCCCCTGGACCCGAAGCTCGGACCACGGCTCCAAGAGGTTGGATCCGACAGGCTCAAGGGCAGGGTCGGATCCGAAGTACCAAGTACTGTCGGCGCCGACCCACCCCCGGCTCCAAGGCTGCTCGGCTCCGAGCGCTCTGAACCCGGGTAGCGGGTCGGAGAAGGAACAATTGGGTGGAAAAAAAGGTGTCGAGCTCCCCCCCTGAGGGGGGGGAAGCAAGAGCACTCCCATCTGCAGCTGGGCCTGGATGAATCTTCGCATCATCCGGTCCAAGTCTGCATCTGATAAACCGAAGGTAGATCTCGAGGAGGCCACCGAGGCAGGCCTGGAATGCCGCCTCGATGACCTCGACGGAGATCTGTTTTCCTCCTCCTCGGGCCCAGGGGAGAAACAAGGGGATCGGAGCCGAGGAGGAGGAGACCTAGAAGCAGTAGAGGGAGAAGCCCGCTTAGCTGGTGGGGCCGAAACGGAGGTCTCGGCCTGCTGCTTGTGGTGCTTCTCCCTCCGTTTCTCCCTCCTGGCTTCCCTGTCCTCCCGACACTTTAGAGGGAGTTTGAGTCCCGGACGGAGGCAGGGGGGCAGGAGTGGCAGCGACCACAGGCTGTGGTGGAGCCACGGGAGCAGCAGAGGGAGCGGAGGCCGAAGCCGAATCCGGGGGTAAAAGTCCCGCCAGGACCAGCTTCGACCTCCGCTCTTTCAGTGCCCTGGGGTTGAACACTGCACAGATGGTACAGCCCGAGGTGAGGTGTTCAACCCCAAGGCACCGAACGCACCGAGTGTGGCCATCAGCTAGGGAGAGCTTATGGCCACACTCGGTACATTTAGAAAATATGGCTTTTGGGGCCTCAGCCATTCCTTTTTTTTTTTTTTTTTTTTTTAAGAAAAAAGAGAAAGCAACTACACACACACACAGGCCCCAAAAGAAAAGCAACACACACTCACACACTAGCGACCAGCGAAGGGAGGGTACTAATTAAAAAATAAGGAACCTAACTCAGACACACTTTAAAAGTATTAATTTAAACTAAAAAAGGAATTCCTGACAAAAAGTACTTAGAAAAAAGTAACTTTTTCTTCACTTATCTGATGAGCTCAACAAGGATCCAGCCATCCACAAGCGCGGCAAACTAGATCTGAGGTCATGGAGGGTTAGCAGGGGATTATGGGTGAAGGGAGGAGCTAGGAGCTCGGATCCATTAGCTTGAAACAAGTTGCCGGCTCAGATCCGATATCGGATCCGTAACCCACAGGTTGCTGACAAATGAACATCCTACTTAAGATTTAATGTTTCCAGGCTGTGGCAATGTTGAGTCCAAACACTTTTTAGATACCATTGTAGTTTCCTCATATGCAGTCTGGCATATGGAATTAGCAGAATGCAGGATGCCATGAAGCCCAACGCCTGCAGAATTTTTCTTGCAGATAACTGGATCTTTGTTGCCAACATTTTGAAGTAAGAAGTCAGTTGCCTTAGTTTGTCTGGCGTGAGATAAGCCATCTGGGCAGTTGTATTTAAGCTTGCACCCAGGAATATTATCTCTTGAGAGGGTACTAGTTTTGATTTCTTTTCGTTTACTGTGTACCCTAGGCAAATTAGTAATCTTTTTACAAACGCCAGATACTTTAGTAGAACGTCTTTGTTCTCTGCTTGAATAAGGCAGTCGTCCAAGTAGGGATATATTTGAATTCCTCTTTGTCTGCAAAATGCAATTACTGGTGCCAGGCATTTTGTGAAGACCCTGGGCGCAATAGATAAGCCAAAGGGCAGTGCAGAGAATTGGTAATGCATGGAGCCAGCTATGAATCTGAGGTATCTTCTGCAAGATTGTCTGATTGGGACATGCAGGCATGCCTCTTTTAGGTCCAAAGTTACGAGCCAAGCCTTCTTGCCCAGCATGGGCAGTAGCTGCTGCAGTCTCAACATTTTGAATTTTGGAACGTCCAGAAATGTGTTTAGAATAGACAGGTCCAGTATTGGTCTCCAGGCTTTGTCCTTTCTGGGCACCAAGAAATGTCTTGAGTAAAAACCTTGTCCCTGCTCTTGTTGTGGTACCTGTTGAATGGCCCTCATGTCCATGAGGGATGAAACTTGCTTTTGTGCCTCTGCCCATTGATTGTGTGGCAGGTCTGGCATACCTTTTGCCCTTGGCAGGGTGTGAAAGTGGAACCTGTAGCCCTGAGACACTATGTTCAAGACCCATTTGTCCTGAGTAATCATTTGCCAATTTGGTGAAAAAAGTGCTAGTTTTTCCCCCTAAGGGGGCTGCCAAAAGATAAGTGCTTGGTTCTGGCAGAGGAAAGTCATTGGGACTGTTTCCTGTATGGCTGTGATTTGTCTTCTCCACTTTTGGAGGTAGAAACATGCCATTGTTTAGGCCTGTATGAGCCCTGGGGCTGGGATCTGCCTCTTTGTGGCCTGTCTGACACTGGAAAGAACCAATTCTTTGTAGGCCAGTTCCTGCTAAATCTGGGTGGCTGTACCTGTAGGAAACCCTTAACTGTCTGCATGGATTTTGCTTTATCCTCCATTTTCTTCAACATCTCTTCTGCCTTAACACCAAACAAAGTATCATTCTGTAATGGAGCATCCAATAATTTTGCTTTAACATGATCAGGCAGATTCTGCTCCTTTAACCAAGCATACCTTCTAATGACAGAACCCGTAACAGCGGCCCTGCAAGAGGCCTCCAGTGAATCAAAACCACACTGAAAAGTATGCTTTCCCACTTGTTCAGCTGCATGCAATAAATCCTGCATTTCCTTGTTATCAGAACATTCAGAATTTGTCAACATTTTCTGTTTAAGAAGTGACATTAAGTATTGCTGATATTTTAAGCCAATGAAACTGATAATTTAAAGCCCTTACAGCCAAGGTAGCAGAAGTGTAAACTTTTTTCCCCCATCTGTCCAGTGCCCTAGAATCCCTATCAGAGGGCTCAGGGTTTTTTTGCAGTGGAAGCCTTGACCCTTTTGGGACCCTGAGAAATAGTGTCTGGGTCAGCAGCAGGATTTTTATACAGAAATTTATGAGAGTCTGGAACCCTGTAGTATCTGTCTGGCTTAGCAGGTGCAGGGGGTAAAGAGTCAGGAGACAGGCTGGACTCTGAAAATACATCTACAATGTCTAGCACAGGTAGAATAGCAAGAGGTCTGTGCTGAGGTAGTAAAAGAAAGTCTCTGAGCCTTTTCTTAGATTCTGAGTAATCTTGGCTCTCCCAGTGAAAATGCTCCCTCATTGTATGCAGGGTTTCCCCAAAAGAATCCTCAGGAAGAAAGGCTGAAGGAATAGATTCTTCAGCATCAGAATCCTCATAGGGAGGAAAAGAGTATCCCTGTTCAGAAGAGGTATCAGAGGAAATTGAAACCTGATCAGAAGAGGGGGATGGGTACCCCTGATCAAAGTAATTAGGTCTTCGGCCATTTTAAGCATCTGTTTTTTAGGCATGGAAGTCTGTCCAGGAGAATGCTGTACTTGTTTCTTTGTCTTTAGAGCTGATTTAGTCTTTGAAGCCGAGGTTGGCTTGACATATAATTGTGTAGGTCTGAAAACACCCTCAGAAGCCGATGCCTGCTCAGTGGCTCCGGACCCATCTGAGGGAATAGTTTCTGAGAGTCCAATACCTTCAGTATCCAGAGGCCTAGTTGGCTCCACGTGGGAGTTGGAAGCGGCCTGTGGCTCTGAGGTAGCGGGCGTCAGGGGCTGCGAAAGCGCCTCACTGAGAACCGATGACTGGCCTAGCGGGGGCCTCATCATCTGTTTTGGACCTCGGATGCCTGTCCTTTTCCTTTTCCTTGCGCTTTTTATAAACTCCAGTCGTCGGCTGTTCCAACGGCATTATACAATTAAACCTTTGGCCAAAGTAATGAAAGGCAAAATCGTACCGACGCTTAATAGTGCGTTGGTTAAATCTAGCACAAAACCGACGGCTAGCAACGTCGTGATCAGGGCCTAGGCAAGGAATACAGTAAGAATGAAAATCTTTATGAGGTATTTGCTTCCCACAAGAAATACAATTGTTAACTTTTTATGACATCGGTCTGGAGCAAGAAAAAAGTTTTCCCCAACGGGGTACTTCGCTTTTAATGAAGACTTCTGATCTGAAATTCAAACACGAAAATCTCAGGAGTCAGCCGACCAGCACTTGCGAACTGCTTCTGATTCGGGCACCGCACGGCAAGAAAGACTGGAGAAAATGGTGTCGGCTGCATCTTTTATACCCCTGGCGCACTGACGGCAGGGAAGAGGCGACAGCAACCGACGCCGGACCTAGACTTTGGAATTCAGGCCGACTGCGGGTAGCCCGCCAGCAGGATAACCCAAGAGTAATGACTGCAACAGTGAAACACGATGATCATCATCCACTTGTCCTTGTGTAACATCATCAGAGTTTGAAAAAATGTCAAAGTTCCAAATGGTCATGGACTAAACCATGACCATTTGGAACTTTGACATTTTTTTCAAAATGATTGGGTCTGCTTAGACAAAAAATTGGTCTCACATCCCCAGTTTTCTTTGTCAATAAAAAGAACCTTGAGTAAGTTCCAAATCCTTTATGGTCTGGTGGGACCTCTTGGATGACTCTTGTCTAGCAGTGTATTAATTTCTTGTGCTGCAGCCTCTCTCTGACTGGGTGGGACATCAGGAAACCTTCTTTTGGTACAGGGAATCTGGGAAAAAGGTATGAAATACTCTCTGGATATGATTTTTAACACCCAAGAGCATTTTGTTATTAAAGACAAATGGTGGGGCAGTCAGGCAACCTTTCAAGAGCGCTGAATGGGATTACCAGAAAAAGAATCCTAAAAACCCTAGTTTTGCAGGCTTTCTCGACCACAAGGACAGTCTCTTCCAATATGTGAACAGAAGGATATCTCCAGTTACAGTGAATTATAATAATTCTTCAGACAGTGAAAGCAGCGACTGCAGTAGAGATCATTCGAACATCTACTGTTATGGTAAGTTCAGCTTCTAAAACTGTACTATATTCACACTGATCACTGCTACAGTAGCCTTAGCTATATGGGTAGATTACCAAAACTAGCTATATTTCGAAGGTGAAAGGAGAAGGGTCCATAAGCCCCTGGAGAGTGGTCCTAAAAAAGCTTGATCTAGACCTAGATAAGGATCCAGTTCAGGTTTGTGAAAGGCAGATCATGCCTCCTGAACCTGATTGACTTCTTTGAGGCAGTCACCAAAGCCGTAGATGAGGGTAAGGTGGTTCACACAGCCTATCTTGATCTCGCCAAGGCTTGACACCATCCCCCATTCTGGAATTATAGCTAAACTCACTAAACTAGGTATAAATCCCTATGTCAGAAGATGGGTTGCCAACTGGCTCACTGGCAGAACCCACACTGTAAAAGTTGCAGACTCCAAATCTGACCTCAAACCAGTGACAAGTGGAGTACCACAGGGTTCACTCTTGGGACCTCTCCTGTTTGGTATCTACTTCTCTGAAGTACAGGCTAACACAGAAGGCCTCTGTCTAACAAAGTTCGCAGATGACTGCAAACTAGGAGTCATAGTCAAGTCACCAAATGATGTGGATATCCTACAGAAGGGCCTCGCTGAGACAGATGCCTGGTGTCAGAGCCATGGCCTCAAGCGCAATGCCAAAAAGTGCAGTGTCATTCCCTTTGGTAAAAACTCTGTACCCATGAACTACCACATAGGCAGCAATCTACTTAACACCGAATCTGTGATGAGACATTGGGACCCAGGTGGACAGTAGCCTCTCCTTTGATAGTCACATCGCCACAGTAGTCAGGAAGTCCTTCTACGTGGCACACCTCATCATAGGTTCTCATCCCCTCTACTCGACACTCATTAGACCCATTATAGAGTACAACGCCCCTTTTGGAATGTACCTCACAAGACATCTGCAGCAGCTGGAAAGACCACAGAAGTGCCTCACAAAGAGGATTACTGGCCTCAAACAATTGCCCTACACTGACCATTCTCAAAAAATTCCAGCTTTACTCCATAGCATATTGCCTACTCAGAGGTGATCTCTGCCTAACATATAAAGCTATGTCAAACCCAGAGCTGTTGGACATGCTACACCTAAAGAAATCCCAATCCCTCCGAGCTACACACTCTAGGGACCTAAACCTTGTCACCACAATAAACAGGACATGCTGGAGGGACAGATTCCTGTCCCAGAGACTTCCCATACTCTGGAACAGGCTACCCATCTATGTCAAGCAAAGTTCTTTATTAGCACTCTTCAAGAAAAATCTTGATGAGTGGATGGGAAATAGGAAATACATCCCAGGGATCACTTCTGTGTCTCTGCTCGACAGTGGCACAGGAAAATAACTATTGGGTGGTGTAAGCCAGGGAACCTTGTTGGCTTGGCTTACGTAAGCCCTTGGGCCAATAGCCTAGTACCTACCTATGAACCTAAGTGTATAGTGCTTTGTAAGAGCATGTACAAAAGAACAAGTAGCAAATTCTAGAATACTTCTAAAATCCAACACTTCCCAAAAAAACCTTAGATGAAGCCAAGGCCCTACTAAAACAGCCTTGACCCTCCCTGGAACAGATTTATTGTAAGTACAACAAAAGGTAATAGCCTTAAACAACAATATGGAAACAGTCTGTTTTGACACAGATTGCCCCTTCTTTTTATCTTCACAAGAAATGAACTGATCCAATGATCTAAAAGATTTAGTTCCATCTAGATAGTACCAGAGTTTCTTGTGGAAATCCAAGGTACTGGGGTATCCTTTCCTCCTCATTCTTCGGTTTAGAAAAGAAAATGCTGAGATATCACCTTGATCACAAAAGGATTACTTCTCGCAAAAAAACCCTGTCCCTGTTGAAAATGATATGGCTGACTCACAATAAGAGTTTGCAGCTCAGATACCCTTCTTGCAGAGGTCAGAGCAAGACAATAAGTAAGGTATTAACAGAGATCAGGGTGATTGCTTGTATCATCATATGACTGTGTTAAGTATTTAAGGAAATGTGGAATTTCAACAGTTGTCTGATGAAGGGGTCGATCCCTAAAAGTGCTAACCTGTGTACCGTTTGTACTGTTCAACTTAAATAAATCTCCTAGCTGTGGTACTGTCGGTGCTTCTTTACGTTTGCAATAAGTAAGACCGTTTTATATTTCAAGAACCTCAAGTCAACATAATGAGCTGGTTCAAGCGGAACAAGTGTTAGCTTTTCTAACACAAAATTAAGATGCCAAGAAAGGACCACTGGGTTTTCTTGGAGGCCTCTTAATACAAAAGACTTTTCAAAAACATTCTGACTTGAAAATGCATTGAAATAGGAGGATCAAGGGGCAGACTTGCTGAAATGAACTTTGATGGAGGTGTAAGGAAGGCCACAGGATACTAACTTGCATAAATACTGCAAAACCAGAGTACAATTATCCCTGAATGGGTGCTGGTTACGTTACTTGCACCAGCAAGAAAATCTTTTTCATTTGTTAATATATCATTTGCTAGTAGCAGGCCTTTTTGCCTCCATTAGTACTACTGCTGCAGATCTTCAGAAAAAAAGGTGCCTAAAAGGAATTAAGACACCATCATACCAGCAGTCATTTGAAGATGACTGATGCCAGAGTGTAGCAAATATACCTGGTCTTGTGTTATGTAGATCCAGTGTGTGTGTGAGGAAGCTTATGGGAAATGTCCCTGGCCATTTCAAAAAGGAAAAGCCATAGCTGCCTGGCCCATCACCACCATGATTATGAGGGGATTCTTTCTGAATCTTCAGAAGTACCATGGATATTAGCAGAAAGGCATACAGGAACATTCCAGTCCAAAGAAAAGACATCTGTCTTCCAGGGCTTCTTGCATGAAATGTCCTGGAATAGAAGCTTGCCAGCTGATTGTTGAAGGAGGAGGTAAAGAGATTTACTTCAGGAAATCCCCCCCGATCTAGTTTCCATCCGTGAGGTTCTGTTCTGTTCTGGTCCTGCTCAGCTTGTCTGTCACACAGTTTTGCTCTGACAGAATGTAGGATGCCTGTAGAGTGAGATTGTGCTGTGAATCTATACACCACACTAACAGGGTTAGTCTGCAAAGGGGTAAACCTGGTTCCACCATGCTTGCTGATGTACCAAATGACTGTGGTACTGTCTGTAACCACTGAAGAGGCGTCTAAGATCAAGGATGGTTCACAGAATCGAGTGTGCTGATCAGGTCAAACATCTCTTTGATATTTATGTGCCTGCATCTTTCCTTGGTGTCCCACACTCCCCGCACTTTTACCCCCCCCCCCCCACACAAAAAAAAAAAAAACCTATTCCCCAAGCAAAGTCCAAAGCATGTGCGGTGATGGACTGCTTTGGAGCAGGAAGGGAGATGGGGAGACCTGGATTTACGGATGTCTGTTGTCTCTTCCAAAAGATTTCTCTTCTGATAAGCCCCAGCACTGAGATCTGAAATAAGGGCTGCTGATGCTGGGACCAAAGAGATTTTAGATACCACTGTATCTTTCTCATGTGGAGTCTTGCCAGAGTATCATGAGAATCATAGATATGCCATGAGGCCCAAAATCCTGAGGTATTCCCTCGTAGTAACTGAAGTCTGAATGGGCAATAATAGAAACAGATCTAAACGAAGACCCCTCCCGCAAACAGTCAAGAAAGACTTTTGAATGTTCTCTTTGAATCCCAGTTTGAGCACGATATCTCTCACGAAAGTAAGAGATTCCAGACACCTTGAAAAAGGCTCCACAAAGATAAGCAAGTAGTTTAAATATGGAAAAAATGTGGATAAGCTACAGCCTACAAATGAGCTATAATCGGAGCTAGACACTTTGTGAACACCCTTGGTGCACTGGTTATTCCAAAGGGTAAGGCAGAGAACTGAATGAATCCAGATACACAAATCCTTAAAAAAAATGCCTAAAGTCTGGATGAACAGAGATGTGATGAGCATCTTTTAAATCTAGCTTTACAATTATGAAGTGACAACACTTTGAATTTGGGCACTACCACAAACAGGTTTAGGAAGGAAATATCCAGAAATGGTCGCCAAGTATTTGCTTTCTTTGGCACTAGGAACATCACTGAATAAAACACCTTTATCACCTGAGAAGGAGGAACTTCTTAGGACAGTATGTGATGAAGAACTGGTGGATATAGAGTCTGATTTGTAGGATGAGGAATGATCCCCTGGAAAGGTGGCATTTCCTCCAACTGCCATCGGTAACCTTGACTAATGCTTTTCAAACCCAAGGGTCTGACACAATTTGCTGTCAAACAGAAAAATGGAGATTCTGACTTTCTGGAACAGAAAGAGAGCCAGGATGCGAAAGGGTCACAAGGTCTCTTGAATAGTCATTCAGACTTCTTCCACTGTCCTTCATTTGGGAGGGGGGCTGATGGGTGATGACTTTTTTTATAGAACACCCTTGCTATTTAGTCTTAAAAATTATGTTCATCTGAACTCTGTTGATGCTGCTTATTGTGTTTTTTGCCAAAACTGGATGAGGACATAAAAAAAAAAAAAAAAAAAAATCCTTTGGACAATTTGGTGGAGGGCTGAAATATCTCAAGAGATTCCCTGGATCAGCTTGCCCCTTTCATCAAAATATCGGATAATCTCTGCAGTAGAGGCCAAACACAATATCGATCCAAGGTTGAATTTAAAATTTCATTTTTTACATCATCTGGGGGCTTCTGAGAATGAAGCTAAGCCAAGCTTCTTAAAACAGGACCAGTGACCAAAGCCCTGGAAGACTTACTAGTGTCACAAACACACTGCAAACGAAGAGCAATGACCTGTGCAATAAAAGAAACCAAGTTATTTAAAGCAGATTTTTTTCTTCACAAGAAACTGTGGATAAAACATCATATTTTCACAATCAGAACAAACTTTGAAATACAAGTCTGACAATTCAAAATTCTGAAAAATCAAAGTTGTAAAAGTATATATTTTTTTCCAATACCTATCAATTACTTTCCCATTTTTAATAGATAAAGTAAGACTGGAATTAATCAAGTGCTTAGTAGCAATATAATGAACTAAGGCTGTAGCTGCTGGGTCAGGTTTAGGAACAGTGCACTAATTTAAAAACTGAGAAACTTTAAACATCCTATCTGTCTTTTAGGGACAGCTGGCCGACTATCAGAAAAAACTGCAGGAAGAAAGACATCCTCTAAAGCAAATAGGACAGGAGGAATGGTAGGTTCTGGAAAACTCCTAGTACTTCCTGAAGGACTGACAAATCAGTGTTCTCTTAATGAAAATACGGCAACATTCTACCATTAGTTTGAAAGAAAGGGAAACCCAAACAGGGAGAATCAGAAACTGATCTCTCTTCAGAGTCGGAAAAAGAAATCTGGGGACAAAAGCCTGTATCCGTCCCTGCATCTTCATGTTCAGATTCAAATTCTTGAATCTCTTCAGGAAAAGAATGCTTTTTTCTTTTATCAGAATCTACTTTACAAGAATGATAAAAAACCTGAATTAAACCAACTCCCAGTAAATTACTCCTATTCAAAAAAACTTGAGGAGGAGTAGATCCATCCTTGGTTTTCCTTTTTTTTTTTGACAGGAAAGATGAAGCCAATCTTATTACTAACGGCAGCAGCTGCTTCCCCAGTCATGGGCACAGCATTATGACACAACTGGTAAACCTTCTCTGGTCCCTCTCACAGGAGAGACAACAGTGGCTCTCCCTGGCCCACTGAGGGGATACCAACAGCTGCAGAGGACATGGCTAAGCCCCTGTTCATAGCAGCTGTAGCTGCTACACCACAGGGATCTGGGGTAAAAGATGAGTGGTCTGTGGTCCAACAAATGGCCACAGCAGAGTCATCAACCTGTGGATAAAGCAAATTGCTAGCCTACTGTGGTGGGAAAGACAGTTTGCTTAACTTTTTCATTTTGTGGCTGGAAAGACAACCAATCATGGAACCGATAGCCCATTCCATGGGCAAGCCAAAAACGATGCCTCATTCTGCGGAAGACAAACACTGAAAGTTAGTAATACTACCAGTCCACAAAAGTTAATTTTCTACCAAAAAAAAAAAAAAAAACAGTAAAAAGTACTTTAAAACCCTATGGTAGCCCCAGTAAACCATTTCTCCACAGAAAATATATGTTTTCAAGTTAGTTTACACTACTTTTAAACAAACACAAAGAAACAAGTGCTCCATTTGAAAGACTATTACAGTCTCAAGTCAGTCCAAGAAATGACAACACTCCTAGCTTTAACATAACTTTCCTTGAAGAGGAAAGCAACATCAGCAAAATTTAAGAAAATGGAAGGTTCCACCCCAAAGGGAACCTATCTGCCCAGCAAAGAAAAGCACAAGCTGACCATAAGTCCTCAAAAGCCTCAGAGGAACGTACTCCTCAGCGGCAGCAGAGCTTTGGAGGGCTTTGTCACCAAACTTGTCTTTCAATCTGCTAGGCTTGAACTGCTTAACAGTCTGGATGCATGGAAGGTACCCTGGTGCTTAGTAAGCTGGCTGGCGTCTCTGTCCTTGGCAAGATATAACCCATATAGCAAAGGCTACTGCAGCAGTGACAATATATGAAGAACATCACAGGTGTGATTGCCAGAAGCTGTAGTCTGTGTGAGGTATCAGACCATGAAATAAAACAATGGTCAGTTACTGACTACAGTAAACTGGTTACAGATGCAGCTTGGTGGGGATAGGGCCACAATACAGTATCTGAAAGATGAAGACTGACATATTTATGAGACCTTCACTTTTTGCAGGGAAGAAATCAGACAGATTTGTAGGCAGTGGTATCACTACACAGTGCTAACAGGATAATACACCTGTATATTGTTTTTACTTTAATTTTATGGTAATCAACACAGGAGTGGAGTGCTGTACAGCAGCAATTTGAAAATCATTATTTGGCTGCTATCTGGCCATTTTTGTGACAATACATTGCTGGTAACCGTCAGAAAATGCAATCTGTTTGGGGTGGTCATAAAGTGAACACTGCTATCATTTGGGGGGGATGGTGGCTAAAGTGTTTAAGTGCTAGACATTTAAATATATTACTGTGATCTCTTTTCATTAATTTTCCTCACAAAGGGACAGCAGAAGGGTACACAGAAGGTGTTTATCTTTTGAGGAAGGTAGGGAGGCAGAGTATGTATAAAAGCACAGAACAGATACTTGAACTGGCTAGCCTAAGGACAGTGTATGCATTGAACAAGTTAAAATTCATTTATTCACAATCACAGACCAGATGTGCACAGAAATTGACTCTTGTGTCAAGGGGCAGGCTGTGTATGAAATCAAAGTGCAAATACATTGCTCCTGTGCAACAATTACGGTTATACTGAATCGTGTTTTTTGCCACTGCCGCTGACTTCAGGTCCTTCCTGTCTCTGCAGCCTCAATTCCAACAAGGCTCATCCCTGGCATTTCCCCTGTGTGACACACACCAGGAGGGGTTTACCTTTATATCGATCGCACATGATCGACCGGCCACTTAATAGACTCATTTAAGTGAACCGAAACCGCAAAAATTTTAAATGTCGAATTTTGACATTTCCGGCCGCGTCACACCTCCACACCAGTGCTACCATGGATCAAAAAGGGCAAAGGTTTTGCCGTTCGCTTATGCGGAATTAGACGTTGGAGACGTTCTCACTTCGGTATTCGCGGAAGCCAATTCGCCCATATTGGGATCAATGATGTAAAGGTAAACCCCAGGAGGATATCTGTCACACTGTCAGACTGGCTACTAAAAAGAAGTGTGTGTGTCTGTGTGCGTGTCTGTGTGTCCTGAGTAACAACCTTCCTCACAGTTAATCAGAGGTATACACACAGAAGGTGGATGTTTTTTGTGGCAAGGGTGAGGAGGCATGCTACACATGAAAACACAGGGCTGTCAGATAGTTAGTGCTGAACAAAAATCACATGGCTTGTTGGGAGCAAAGGATGTGTCTTACAGCAGCAAAATAAAATGTGTTACTGTGACAATATTTTTCCTTTTCTTTTCAATGAGACATCAGAAGTATATAGCATGTGGATATATTTTTTTTTGGGGGGGGGGGTTGAATGGAAGTTAATTGTAGTTATAAGATCACTTCTGAAAAATTACTGAAAAGGTACATTTCTGTGTTGTTTCACATTCAAATATGGTGTATTTTCTCAGAAGGGGCACATGCCACAGAGAAATTGTGTGTGTTTTGTACTCAAGTATTCTGTTAGAAATCCATACATTTTTACTACAAACAGTTCTTGGGAAACCAACTTAAGGTCACTTGTATGCGCATGTAATATATCTATCACTGCAGCATTCCACAGCTTTTTTGTTCACAATGCCAGGTGAAACTAGGTGCACTACATCCTCTCATCAGACCAGAAATTATTTTTATAAAACCAGCCAAGGCAGCATACATTCTTTTTTTTTCCAAACATTTTTATTAAATGTACATGTATGACAGAGGCAGTCTTACATGCATATAAATAAAAAACATACAAAATAGTATCACTTTAGTTGCAAACAGTTTACAACACAGACACCACTGAAACAACTGCAGTTGTAAACATCATACATCCACTTATAAACCATCCAGTCATTGTCAGTTAAGCATTATATAGCTCATTCAAATTCTGCCTCTTAAACCTTGTTCCTGCTCTGCATATATTGTTCCCACAACTCACATTTTTTCCTATGTAGTTTGCTCCTTCCCTTTTCTAAAGATCCCAATTCCAGTTGTTTTACTTCTGTTACTATATTCACTACTTCTAGTAAAGTTGGTCTAGACTTTGATTTCCATTTTCTAGTAATTGCTTTTCTGGCAGCCACCATAATTAGACTCCACACGGCTTTACTATGTCTAGGCAATTTGATTCTGTAGCATAACTCAAAAAAATCATCTCCCCAGTCACTCCAATCTGCTCAACCAGCATCTCTGACAGAGCGGTCTGCAGGGAATCCCAAACGTTTACCAGCTCATCACACTTCCAAAAAATATGTTCCCAACTACCTCCTTGTCCATCACACCTCCAACATTTGCTATCCATCACAGGAAAAATTCTTTGGAGTCATACCCTAAGTAAGCAAAGGCAGCATGCACTCAGAGCAAAAAAAAAAAAAAAAAAAAAAAGAAAAACCCCCCCCCCCCCCCACAAAGGCAGTCCTGGACCATGTAAATCAGGATATACGTCATTGGGGATAGAAAGGCATTCCTTCAGTGTATTTGGTACCAAAGTAGCTTATTAGAGTTCTATGAACATTTTATTATGAGCTGCATTCAAGAAACTGACACATGGCCTCTTATATACAGCTAGTAAATACAGCATTTCAAATGGCTTTTGTTGTCACAGTGTACCACTACACTTGGTTTCCATGTGCATACAAACGGCCAAGTAAACTAATGTCCAAAACATACACACAGACATACAAGTTCTCATTACATCAGAAGTTATAAAGTTCTATGTATTTCACAGGAAAACCTTTTCACTTGTAAAATGCTACAACTACAATGTCATGTTTTCATGCAGATAAGGTGGTTATCTTAAATTCAACAATGAACTGCACAGAAGTTCCTAAGGATAAAACAGGGGGTTTAATTGAATTTTGCAGCTCATCCTCCTGTTGTTACAGTCTTAAACTTAATAAAATTTAAAATGGGAACTCAGCAGCCTTTCACAGATAAGCACCTGAGGCTGAGATGTATACGATTTGCCTGCCACAGCCTTTCACAGACTACCAATATGGCCTAGAGTATTTCTTTACTGAATTCTACATCAGAAGCAACAAACTTATATTTTCTAAAATTAGACTTCATTTGTTATATGCTAAAGCTAATATGTCGTGCTTACACAACTGATTGCAAAGGTCAAACATAGAGCAGTGCTGCTCTGAAATCTCAAGAGTAGGATATAAATCTTACGTGGTTTCTATAGCCGATCTTGTATTACACCCCATGAAAGTTTCACAATGAACTGTGAAAGGGCAACTGGCATGTAGCCCTTAATGGACAGGCACAACATCAAAATGAATACAGCTATTCAATGCCACAGTCTGTCATTTTGCATTATAACCAGTTTACGAGAGTCTCATTTTGAATTTCTGCACAGTCTAAATAAAGCACAAAGTAATGGCCTGGAATACAATGGAGATATGCTGCACTGAAAGCTCGGAGGTTAGAACTGTAGTATCAAATGCACTTTACAGTGGAACGCTTTACTTTTACCTAAAAGTTAAACAATTAAATCTCAAAGTGGCAGAGACATAGCCTTTTAAAGTCAAACTCTGGGGGCTTTAGTTCATTTGCCTTTTTTTACAGCCACAGTATGATTTTGAATTTACTTGGTTTTTCACTCTGGGTGGTGTGTTGAACTTTTACTCATTACAATTAGTACAACAATGGCTTAAATATTTCTTTATTGAGATATTACATCAGAAGTATAAAATCCTATACATTTTACCAGAAAACAATATTTTTCTTTTGTGAAATGTTGCAGTTAACATGCTAAATGTCTGTGTAAATAATGCAGGAAGTCAATTTCAACATAATGCAGCAAAGAAACTCCTATGAATGCAATGACAGTCTTAAATGATGTTTTTTTTAAGATCAGGTTATTTTTTTTTTTTTAGACAAATTATCCTATTGGTATTTTCGAAAAGTTTCAGAACTGTAACATGCCATGGCAATAATGTCATGCTTTCAAGAAGCTAAAGTTGTGTGGTCATATTGAGAGTTGTGCATCTCTAAAAGCACCTCAGATACAGTTAATGTCTACACTTTCTAAATGAAATCTCAAAGAGGAACAAAGACATAACCCTTCAAATTATGGCTCCATTGGCTTTAGCTTATTATGCCTTTACTGCCACAGCTTCGCATTCTGCATTATACTCTTGTTTTCATTACAGGTGATGTATTGAATTCTGTTCAATAACCTGAGTAACATAATGCCCTAAAATACACATTTTCTGAGAAGTCAGTGAATCACAAGTAAAACTTCTATTTCCCCTGAGTACACAAGCTTTTTGTCACTGGACTCTTACCAACTTTATGGCTGTCAACAGGCAATGCTGTGTGAACTCAACCTCTCACTGGATAAGTAAGAGCAGCAGCTCATGAGGGGAAGGCACCACAATGGTAAACTTCTGTAAATGGAGAGGCTTGCCCCACTGCACAACCTCCTCAGTTCACACCTTTTCCCTCCTCTCAGACTCCAACATGGCAATTGTACAAGGGATCAACCTGTCAATCATGGTTATGGCACCCCTCTTAATACCCTACTTGTGTTTAAAAATGCCTTTAACTTCTACATCGCTAGTGACAAGTCACCTGGCTGAGGCACTGGTATTACAGATATAAGAGTCCCACAAGGTTCTATCTTAGGACCACTACTATTCACAGTCTTCACAAATGACCTCCATACCTCCACACAGCATGCATCTATAATTCAGTATGCAGATGACACTACCTTAATCTGTGCTGCACAAAACATTCCCACCCTCTTGCAAACAATTCAACTAGCATTCTCTGACGTTGAAAACTACCTTACCAAAGCCCAACTTATCCTCAATCCAAAGAAAACTCAGCTTATGATTATAACCAGTTCTAACAAAAACACAAAGTCAATTCACTATCTACTCCACAAATGCTACTCCAATTGCTCCAGTGGCACAGGCTAAGCTACTGGGAATAACCATAGACTCCCACTTAAAATTTGATAGTCATCTCAACTTAACTATTAAAAAAGTACATGCCAAACTGGGGTCACTCTACCGTATCAAACCATTTTTTACCAACAACACAAGATCAGCCATTGCTCGCTCCCAACTTCTATCCACCCTACTCTATGCATCTCCCATTCTGACTAATCTCAACAAAACTGAACTAAGCAAAATGGAAGCCTGCTATAACAGAATTTCCCACTTTGCTGCAAATTGCTCATATAGAACTCATCACTGTACTGCTTTGAGACAGCTCCACTGGCTTGAACTGCCCAACCCCCTAACCTACAATCAGCTCTGCCTCTGTCATTCTATTACCTCCCCAATAAGTGTCCTGCCCTCAAAAACCTAGTACAACATCACTCAGCCAAAAGGCCTCTTAGATCATCAAGCAAACTACTACTAGAAGTCACCAACAGCTACAATAGCTTTGGAGATGCACTATATAGTAGTTCAGTGGCTACAAAATGGAACTCTGTCCCTACTAGCATTCAAAACACATAATCCAAAGCCTCCTTTAAAAACCTCATCAGGCAACAATCTCAAGCAAAGTTGGTAGTGCCATGATTGCTCCCCAGGCTAGTGAAAGCAGATAACATATACATACTAAATCTAAAGCACTTGATAATAGTTTTCAATCTTACTCACAAACACTGGCTAATCAACAATGTATGTACTGTACCTGCGTACTATGTATGCATTCTACCTATGTTCCAAATTTCAGCTGTACACCACAAATCTATTAATTACCTTTATTTTAAAAATTAATATTTTTTTGTTTGTTCTCTCCACTATAACTGTTTATGTGCTGCATACCACTGTAAAAACATGTCTCTTGTAATGTGTGTGTATACTAATCATGTCTAAATAACTAAATGTGTCTGTAATTTTTCTTTGTGGAGCTTTTCTCCCCGGGCCTCTGCTGAAAAAGGGCCTTTTCGGCTCAGTCAGACACCCCCGGTTAACAAATGTAAAATAAAAATAAAAAATAAAATTCTTTATGCCATTCTCCTTCCCGAGGCAGGAAATGCAACTGCTGCATGGATCCTGGCTGGTGATCTAGTTTAAGAGAGACATAACTGGACAGTATCAGCTTTTTCAGTAAACAAAGGAACCTTCCTATGAATCAGTTCAGGACTGTAATGTGAACTACAAAAAAGAAATGGGAAACAATGGGCTACGGGTATCTTAAAATCATGGCACATCTAAATTGCAGCGGTGATGGGGGTGCATATGTGAGCCACGAACAGAAGAGCTGCAAACCACAGAAAATTGTGCTGAGAGAGATATGGAAAAAAGATCCCAGTTGTTACCAAACATCCATATTCCTCAGAAGCATGGTAGAAAAAAAATAAGAGTAAACATAATTCAAAATGAAAACAAAATAAAAAATATGATGGAAACTGTACATATAATGCATAAATGCAATAATGAAAAGTGAGTCTGTGATCTTTTTTCATTGTTTTTAAACTAATGGCACAAATTAATAATGTGATGAATAAAATTGTTTTATAAAGTTACTGTCCGCTCAAAGGCACTAAAAGTAAACCATTACGGCATCAAATAAAGCAGCACAGAGGTCTGACATTATTGCATCCACAACCCTTTTTTGTTCCAACAGTGGCAATCATCTAGAGCCAAGGTTTACACCGTCGGGTGGCTAGCCCTGACACAGTAATTCTTCCGCACCACACACTCGCACTTGGACTCGCAACTACGGCCAATTTAGTGTGTTCAATCCACCTATTGCGTCTTTGGAATGTGGGAGAAAACTAGAGCACCAGGAGGAAATCCACAAAAACATTGGGAGGACATACAGACTCCACATACAAGGCACCCCAGTCAAGGTTCGAAATGGGGAATCTTAGTATGAGGTGACAACACTATCTGCTGTGCCACTGTACTGCCCTGATGTCTGTCATTAAATAAAATAATAAATGTAAATAAGGCAACTGCCATTGCACTTACCGTTGTGGAAGCAGTCTGTCATTGGCAAGATATCCCGGTTTATGGATTTCCTTGCTGTAATCACCATACTTGGACTGGACAGCATAAGAAGCAAGTAGAACTGCAGTCTCTGGTGGACAGTAGATTTCATCATTCAGTATGGCTTCTTTAACTTGCAAGAAAAACAGTCTTTGCGTTATCTCTTGTATCAATTCCTCTGACACATCTTCAGGAAAGAACTTTGCACGAAACTTGAACTGTAGTGGACTCTCCTTTCTCACATCCTGCTGTGTTACCTAAAAGTAATGTTAACATGTAAATGCACATGGATAAACATACAGGTGGTGTATGAACTTATGCAATTTTAAAAACAATAACCATACCACAGCAGGCACAGAGATTACAGACTCTGATCAAATGTTAAAGTACAGATGAAGTTATAGCAACTATCCAGTTAATAAACACCCAACAAGTACGCTACTCCAACAGCTGTTAAAGCTGATCAATCAGGCAGTCTGTATTTTTATGCCTGAAGGACCAGATATGTTACAAAATACAATGAAAAATAACAAAATACCACTAAAAACTTACAGCCTTTGGAAGTGTAGGGGATGTGTAGTAATACAGAATAAGAAAAAATACAAGAATTAAACAATTGTAAAAAAAATGTTATAAAGGGTCGCAGAATGCTGTGTGAAAAAGGTACGTCTTTAGGCACCTCCTGAAGTAATACAGGGAATCAATCCTTCAGTAAGATGACAGCAAACCCTAGAGATTTGGGACATGGAAGGAAAAGTACCACAGAACAGAGGACTCCAGCTTAAGCCACTGTCAGCAGCACTGAGGCAGCTGAGCAGACTGCCTATGAGGGCAGGAGGGGCAACAAAAGTTGATTTGTATACCTAGAATCAGCCTATGGCAAGGCAAACACACACACACACACACACACACACACACACACACACACACACACACACACACACACACACACACACACAAAAGACAAACTCAAACTTCAGTACAAAAAAGAAAAGAAATATTAGGGAAAAAGTTAAATCTCTAGAAAATAATTATTAACACCAGCAAAGCAATTACATAATTACAGAACAACTGCTAATGAAGAACGCAGCTACCTTCAAGTGCACTTACTGAAAAAAGTTAATAAAATAAAGCAGTAACACAAAAACTGGAATAACAGTAAAAATAAATGACAGACACTGGTATGGACAAAGTGTTTAACAACAATCTAGCATTTATGCAGAACGCATTCAATAGAGTTAAAAAAACACAAACTTACTTAAGATCAATAAATCAGCTATGAAGTAACCAAATGCTTCCAAGTGCATGTTGTTAATATCAGAGGGTCATAAAAAATTCAAATATATTTTATTTTACTTGTAGGGTTCCATGTCTCATGTTTGTCAGCACTTGTTATGGAATACATGCTTCTAAATGAATTTCTCAAGAATGCATTTCAGAAAAATGTACAACAGAGCCTTCTATTTTTTTTCAACTTTCTATCCTTAATACATCTCGGATCTTCCTGCAACCTCATCTTAAACAAAGTCTGACAGCATAAATCATACCCTATGTAATGCATGTATACCCACAATTTCTGGTTACTGATAGTACCAAGACTGTTCAAAACCACAAACAATACAATGACTGCAGCGGTAAAAACCTCAGTGACATTAAGTAACAGGAACAACCTCAGGTGATCTCATACAGTAACTATGCAATAGCAGTCAAGTAATGCACCTCCTTTGATATGACATTACAGGACGGACTAAATATACCTCGCAAAAAATGACTAACAACTTGCTGGGTTGTAAATGAATATTCAGTGACAAGAAGTATAGAAATTCAATGTTAATTTTGTATCATGGTACAAATAAAACAACTGGGAAACAAACGGATCTATCTAAAAACAAGTCTCTCTTCTGAACACCGTGCACAACAGCAGGTTGCCAAATCTTCAGAAATTCTACAGCCTCTGCACGTAAACATTTTACAAATTGAACAGCTTCCCTCAAGAACTGCTCCCTTCTACAGAAAATCCTTCTGATATGAAGTAATTCACTGTAAGACAAAGAGGAGATTAAACGAGGAGGGATGAAAACTAGGGCCAATGAGATAATTAAAAGGCAAGGTTGGCTTGTATGCAAAATAGTAAGAGGTTCACCTGAAATCTCATGATATTTTAAATCAAGAAAAAGACCGTACTGTAGAAATACAATGTGAAAAAGAAAATCTGAACCTGTCTGAAATGGCATTATAAAGTTATCCACTTCATGGGCTCTCCTTTGCATAGAACTATATCTCTAATATTGTGAAGCATGATTTCTTTTTTTTTTTTTTTGTAGAAAAAAAGTTGCGTCTTACCATAATGTTCTGCCGATGTTGTCGCTCTTCATCTATTTTCGACTAATGGGTACGGTTCCGATCTTTTGAACCGATCCGGCCGTTACACAGCTTGTGCCTGCCAAAACTCTCTCTTGAGCTGCAAGTCTACCCACAATTCCCCTCTCTAAATTACCTCAGCCTGAATTTGCCTCGAGGAGAATAGTACAATGAAAGAAGCCTTGTCCAAGGCGCACGAAACAAACACCCAAGACAGGATATCGCTCCACCAGAAACCTGAAGGAGGGGGAAGGAGGGAGGGACACAAGAATAGATGAAGATAGACAACACAGATACAACGTTATGTTAAGACAGAACTTCTTTACCTGATGTTGTCAATCTTCATCTATTCTTGACTAATGGGACGGTGTTAGCAGCCACCTTGCATCTTAGGCCTTATGGAAAAATAATATTGAGCAACATAGCACCAAAAGATGCTCTCCCCCTGGGGAACATCCAATTTCTAACACATAATAAAGTTATGAGGCTTAGCTCAAGCTGCAGCAGTGCAAATGTCTAGCATCAAAGCTCTGGAATGAAAGACTGTTGAAGTCGGCACTGATTTTGTAGAATGTCCCTTGACTGGTTTTGGAAGTGTCATATTCAACTTTTTGTATATGAACGATATGCATTCTCTTAACCACCGGGAAAAGGAGTTACCTTGGAGACTGATCTTCCCAAAGTTGCACTGGCAAAGCACATAAACAATTGATCAGATAATCTAAACTGTTTTGTTCTGTGTAAATAGAATCCCAACTGCCTATGTATATCCAGAAGGGGAAGGCAAACGGATATGAAAGTTCGAAATCGCTGCTAGAATAACTGACTGTAGAAGCAGAGGCAGTAAGAAATTCCAAAACTTTTTCTACTGGCACTGAAAAAGGGTTTAATCAATTATCATAGGCCCAGATCTCTTCCATTTGCTTAGGAGGAGTTCTAGTGGATTTTTTATTCAATGCCAGCAAACTATGTCATACTGGAGAAGATACAGCATCATGCCTGGTGACTAACGGAAGTGGAGGAACCAAGCTGTCGGCTTGAGAGTCTGAAGGTTGAGATGCACTAGTCCCTAAGGATAGGACAATAGATCCGAAACTGGGTCCAGAATCCATGGTCAGCAAAGCAGATGAGGCCACAGGAAGGAAAACCATATCTGTCGAGGCCAATACAGGTGGATGAGAATCACCCTGCTTCTCAACTGAGATGCTTTCTTGAGAAAAATCAGGATCACAGGAACTGGGGGAAAGGCATACAGCAGACCCGGGGGCTAATCATGTAGAAGAGCGTCTCTGGGTGACTTCCCCTGAGGGGGAAGTAGCTTCTCTGGAGCTCAGAGACCACTCATGAGGCATGAGGATGCATCTGCTCAGCTTGTCCGCAATTACGTTGGAGGTCCCCAGGATGTGCGTTGCTATCAGAAAGCGGATGGAAGATACTGCCCATTGCACACTAACAGCTTCTCGACACAGTGGGTAGGACTTGGTTCCCCCCTGTTTGTTGATGTACCAGACTACTTGACATGTTGCCTGATTGAACAGCTATTGTCCCTGGAGGTAAGGCAGAATGAAATGCCTGCAATGCCAGAAGCATTGCCCTTAGCCCCAGTATACTGACATGCAGGCTGGCCTCTGGGGAGACCAAGTGCCTTGGACTGTTTTTCCCTAGATAATGCCCCCCACCCCATCTGGGAAGCATCCATGGTCATTATGGCCTTGGGCTGGGGGAAGACAAAGGGGCGAACTGGAAGAATCTCTCTCAAATGCTGGAAATGAAAATTAAGTGGTCCATGGGATGAGTCAAAATTGACCATTGGTTTGCTAATAACCATCAGAGAAGTCTTGTATGGAATCTTGCTAGTGGAACCAAAGTAACAGCCGCTGCCATGGAGCCCAAAGCTTATAGAATTAATTGAGCAGGTACTTTGAGCACAGAAGTGGCTGGACTTGCATCTGTATTTTTTGCCACCTGTGAAGGGGAAGCGACAACGCAAGAAGTGTTGAGACTGGCTATGATAAATTCCATGTCTTGGTTGGAAGTTAAACTAGGATTTGGCAGTATTTACTGACTGTTATGCCCAATTGTTGGGGCAGGTGCAGCATGAAGTCTGTGGTCTGTTGTAGTAGATGCCTTGTGGAAGTGGTGCGGAGCTAGTCGTCTAGGTAAGGAAACACTCGCAATCTGTGCAGCCTCAAATATGCTGTGACCATGCATTTGGTGAACACTCCGGGGGCTGTGATGACACCAAAGGGAAATGACTGGCCCCATTTGGAAGCAGAGAAACTTTCTCGAACATTTGTCCACTTTTATGTGGTAATACACGTCTGGAAAGTTGACAGAGCACATCTCTTTCTCCAAGAAGGGGAGAATAGACTGAACTGTGACCTTCCGGAATTTTGTTTGTTGGACAAATCTGTTTAGAACACAGAAATCCAGAAAGTACAGTTGTGTACACTTACCATACATGTAGATGTTAGAGTGTATTCACTGTTGCAGTCATTACATTAGGGTAATCTGCTGGCAGGTTGCCCTCAGTCGGCCTGAATATCAAAGTCTTGGGTCCTGCGTCGTTTGCTGTCTCCTCTTCCATGACGTCAGGTCATCAGGGGTATAAAACATACAGCCGATGCCATTTTCTTTAGTTTTTCTTGCCCCAGATTGTCAGGTGCCCCCCCAAATGGGGAGTATATATATATATATATTTATAAAGCAATTGCAACAAAATAACCTTTACCTTCATCGAAAAGCAAATACACCACAAAGGCTGTAGAATATAGTGAAGGAAAGAGAAGCTCTAGAAAAAAGGGGGGATGGCGGGTGGGTAACCCGGACTGCAACTGTGAATACACTTGAACATCTACATTTATGGTAAGTATACACGACTGTACTATGTTCTTCGTGTTTCACTGTTGCAGTCATTACATTTGGGTAGTATCCCAAAGCTATGGATGGGAGGCTGGAACTAAATATTATTAGGAGCGGCTATAAGGCCCTGCAGAACTGCAGTGCCAAAGCCTGGACTTGGAGAAGAAAGGCAAATGATAATGTTTTGTAAAAATATCAACAGAGCTCCAAGTAACAGCTTCTAGAATGTCTTTGGTTGGCACCCCTCTGAGAAAAGCTGCTGACGTAGATGCAGCCCTGGTGGAATGTGACCGGATTCCCTTGGGCACCGGTTTACCATGATGCAAATAGAAACAAATGCATTGGCTTATCCACTCTGAAATAGTCTGCTTTGAAATAGCCTTTCCCTCTGATCCTGCAGCAAATGCCACCAGAAGATTGCTCAGACTTTCTTAGAGATTTGATCCTGTTTAAGCAGAATCTTAGTTGTCTGCGTACGTCCAAGAAATGCAGAATCTGCTCTCCCTTGTTCTGTGGATTTGGGTAAAAAGTTGGCAGGTGAATAGTTTTGGTTAAGAGCCACACTGGATACCACCTTAGGCATAAAGGAAGGATTGGTCCTGAGGGACACCCTGTCCAGGTAAAATGTAATAAAAGGCTCCACAGCCATGAGGGCCTATAGTTCTGAAACCCTTCTTGCTGAAGTGATTGCCAGAAGGAAAGCTGTTTTCCAAGATAAAAACTTTATATCTGTAGTAGCTGCTGGTTCAAATGGAGGCAGGGTGAGCTTTTCCAACACAAAATTGAGGTCCCATGCAGGAGTTGGTGATCTTCTGGGAGGCCTTAAATTTTTGGCCCCCTCTAAGATGCTGTTTTAGCAGAGGATGAGAAAGATTGGAGGCTCTGTGTTGTAATGAGCAGAGATGGCAGAGGCATGGATTTTTATTGATGAGAAAGATAGGCCCTTATCAAGCATCTCAGTCAAGTATTGTAATATCTGAGGAATATTCGACTTTGCTGTGTCAGTACCTTGTGCTTGGTTCTAAGCACAGAATCTCTTCCATTTATCAGCATAAGATTTTCTAGTACTAGGCCTTCTGGCTTCCAAAACGACATCCATCACAGATTTACTGAGAGGTGTTACTTGAATAATTACATGATCAGCCATGCTGCCAGGTTCAGAGTTTGGAGCTGATTGTGCAGAATTTGATTGTTCTGCTGAGACAGTAGATGAGGTATTTGAGGCAAGTACCAAGGAGGGAGTTGAGACATATTCCTTAGAATTGGGTACCAGTGCTGGTGAGGCCAGTCCGGGGCAATTAGGATAATTTTTGTTTTTTCCTGTCTGACCTTTAGTAAGACCTTGGGAAGAAGAGGCAGAGGAGAGAAGGCATAGACTGATGGAAAACTGAAGGATAGGGCCATCCACTTTCCATGCTTGTCTGTGATAAGTCCTTGTGCAAAATTTGTCCAGTTGATAATTCCAGGGAGAGGCAAATAGATCTATGTCCGGGCTCCCCCATTTCTCTGTTATCATGCTGAAGACTTGTGGATCCAGTTTCCACTCGTGAGGGTCCATAAGATTTCTGCTTAGGTCGTCTGCCAGAGTATTTTGTTTTCCTGGCAGGAATTGAGCTTGAAGATGTACTTGGTAAGTCAAGGCTGTGTCCCACAATGCAATGGCTAGACTGCAAACGGGGTAGGAATGTGTACCCCCCTTGCTTGTTTATGTACCACATAACCGTGGTGTTGTCCGTCTTTATCAGTAGTTGTCCTGGATGAAGTAAGTCCTTCAAGGCTGTCAGGGCATTCTTAACAGCCAACATCTCTTTCTGGTTGATATGCAGATGCATTTGTTTTGGGCTCCATATGCCCTGAATGCATCTCACCGCCAGGTGGGCCCCCCAAGCATAGTCTGATGTGTCTGTAGTTAGGGTTTGGTTGGCAGGGGGTAGAGTGAAAGACCGTCCCCATGTTATGGTGACATGTCTCTGCCCACCAAAGAAACTCATGTTGAAGGCAGAGAATGAGAGGAATCATTGTTTCCAGACTGTGACAATGTTGACTCCATAAACTTTTTAGATACCACTGTAGTTTCCTCATATGCAGTCTTGCATATGGAATTAGTAGAATGCAGAATGCCAAGAACCCCAAAGTCTGCAGAATTTGTCTTGCAGATAACTGGGTTTTTGTTGCCATGTGTTTGAAGTAAGTAGTCAGGTGCCTTTGTCCGGCGTAAGATAAGCCATCTGGGCAGTTGTTTTCAAGCTTGCACACAGGAATGTAATCTTTTGAGAGAATACCAGTTGTGATTTCTTTTCATTTATTCCTAGGCATGTTAGATGCCTTTTTACAAACGCCAGATGCTGAAGAAGAATGTCCTTGTTTTCTGCTTGAATGAGACAGTCATCCAAGAATGGACAGATTTGTATGCTTCTTTGTCTGCAAAATGCAATTACTGGTGCCAGGCACTTTGTAAAGACCCTGGGCGCAGTAGATAAGCCAAAGGGCAGTGCAGAGAATTGGTAATGCATAAAACCAGCCTTGAAGCGGAGGTATCTTCTGCACGATTCCCTTATTGGGGTATGCAGGTATGCCTCAAGTCTAGAGTCACTACCCAAGCGTTCTTGCCCAGCATGGACAGAAGCTGTTGCAAAGTCAGCATTCTGAATTTTGAGATGTCCAAGAATGTGTTCAAAATCGATAAATCCAGTATTGGGTGTCAGGCATTGTCTTTTCTGGGTACCAAGAACAATCTTGAGTAAAACCCTTGTCCTTTTTCCTGTTCTGGTACTGGCTGAATAGCCCAGGTATGGAATTGAAATCTGTATCTTTGGGATACTGTGTTTAATACCCACTTGTCCTGGGTTACTGACTGCCAATTTTGAGCATGAAGTGCTAGTTTTCCCCCAAGGGGGCTGCCAAAAGATAAGTGCTTGGTGATGGCAGAGGGAAGTCATTGAGAATGTTTACTGTAGGGTTGTGCTTTGTTTCCTCCAGATTTGGAGGTAGAGGCACCCCATTGCTTTGACCTGTAAGAACCATGTGATTGGTATCTAGAGCATTTTAAGCGCCTGGATTTGCCCCGTGAGGCTCTGTCAGACACAGGAAAGGACTAATTTTTTGTAGGCCAGTGTCTACTGAATCTTGGCGGCTGCACTTGTAAGAAGTCTTTTACAGTTTGCATAGACTTAGCTTTGTCTTCCATTTTCTTTAAAACCTCTTCTGCCTTATTACCAGAGTATCATGCTGTAAAGTTGCATCCAACAATTTAGCTTTAACATGATCAGGCAGATTTTGCTCCTTGAGCTAGGCATGCCTTCTAATCACAGATCCTGTAACTGCGGCCCTGCAGGAGGCCTCCAAGGAATCAAAACCACATTGCAAAGTACGCCTTCCAACCTGTTCTGCTGCATGCAACAATTCCTGTAATTCTTTATTTTCCACACATTCAGAAATCAACATAATTTTCTGTTTCAATAATCTCACAACATGCTGTTGATATTTAAGCATATGAAACTGGCAGTTTAAGGCCCCAAGTGCCAAGGTTGCAGACGAATAAACCTTCTTTCCCCATCTATCCAGCGCCCTGGAATCTCTATCAGAGGGGGTAGGACTCTTAGCTGTTGAGGCCTTTACACCTTTGGGACCCTGTGAGATAATTTCACGGTCAGTAGCAGGATTTTTGAATAAAAATTTGTGGGAGTCAGGAACCCTGTAATATCTGTCTGGCTTGCTAGGAGCAGGAGGTAGGGAATCTGGAGCCATGCTAGATTCCGAAAACACATCAACAATGTCCATTACAGGAGGTATGGCCAAAGGCCTATGCTGAGGAAGAAGGAGGAAATCCCTAAGCCTCTATTTTGATTCTGAGAAATCTTGACTCTCCCAATGAAAATGTTCCCTCAAAGTATGCAAGGTTTCTCTAAAGGAATAATCTTCAGGAGGAGATGCAGATGGGATGGATTCCTCTGCATCTGAGTCCTCATAGGGTGGTATAGAAAATTCCCGATCAGAAGAGGAATCAGAAGAAATAGAAACCTGATCTGAAGATTGATAATCAGTGCCTTGCCTAAGCCTCTTATCGTGTGTGTGTGTGTGTGTGTGTGTGTGTGTGTGTGGGGGGGGGGGGGTTGGGAACCCCTGATCAAGGTAATTAAGTCTTCAGCCATTTTGATCTGCTTTTTGGGCAAAGAGGTCTGAGCACGTGGCTCATGCGTCAGTTTTTTAGCCTTAGAAGTTGCTTTTGTCTTTGAAGCTGGCATCTGTTTTATATAGAAATGCTGAGGCCTGAAAACGCCCTCGGAAGCCGGTGCCTGCTCAGCACCTCCGGAAACATCCAAGGGAGAGACATCCGCGGGTACAATACTCTTTGAGAATCTCGCGGCATGCTGGACTCCACATGGGTCTCGGTAGAGGCCTGCGACTCGAAAGTAGCGGATATCAGGGGTTGCGAAAGCACCTCACTGAGTACCGGCGACTGACGTAGGAGAAGCTTCGTCATCGGTTTTGGACCTCGACAGTCTGTCTCTGTCTTTTTCTTTGCGTTTTTTGTGAACTCCGGTAGTCAGATTGCTATCCGATGACATTTCAGGGTAGTTAAATCTGTTTCCAAAATATTTTGAAGCAAAGATATACAGACGCTTAAGTGCATTGGTTAAATCTAGCACAAAACCGACAGCAAGGCATGTTATGATCTGGGCCTAGGCAAGGAATACAGTACAAATGGAAATCCTTATTTGCTTCCCACAAGTAAAGCAATTAACTTTTACTGACATCAGTAAGGAGCAAGAAAAACTTTCCCTAACGGGGTACTTAGCTTTAATTGAAGACTTCGGTTCTGAAACCCGAATGCGAAAATTTCAGGAGTCGGCCGACCGGCACTTGCCAACTGCTTCTGCTTCGGGCACCGCGCGGCAAGAAAGACTAAAGAAAATAGCGTTGGCTGCATGTTTTATACCCCTGACGACCTGACGTCATGGAAGAGGAGACAACAACTGACGCAGGACCCAAGACTTTGGTATTCAGGCCGACTGAGGGCAACCTGCCAGCAGATTACCCTAATGTAATGACTGCAACAGTGAAACACGAAGAACATTTGGTCTCCATTCCCCTATTTTCTTTGGCATTAAAAAGAATCTCGAGTAAAAACCGGATCCTGATTGGTCTGGTGGGAATTCTTGGAGGACTTTTTTCTAACAGCTTTTGTACTTCTATTGCCGCCTGAACTCTCTGGCTGGGAGGAACATTGGGGAGTTTTGCAGGGGTTCTTGGATAAAGGTTGAATGGGATTTGGAACCTCTGGTAATTATCTATAGCACCCAGGCATCGGTGGTAATGCATCGCCAGGCATTTGGGTGCAAGGAAAACCTTCCTCCGACTGCTTCCAGAGTTAAGTAATCAGGCCTCCATTCAGGAGCACTGATAAGGCTGACCAGAAAAAGAATCTCTGGAACCCTGATTTTGCGGACCACTCCTGCCTCTTTGATGGTGTTTTCCACTCAAACTCCCCCCTCTGCCACAAAGCAGAGTCTGAGCCACATAGTTCCTGGAAAGGCTTTTGGGATTTTTTTGAACCACATTTTACCACTCCTCTGTTTCCCGGAATAGTACTGTTGAGGAGTGGAAAAATGCACGCCCACAGCAGACAAAGTCTTGCCATCCTTTTCACACCTGTCAGACTTTCCTTAACCTTGGGACCAAGCAAGGAGCAACCATCAAAGGGGGCATTGACAAAGGAAGATTTGAATGGTTCCATGAACTCACACAGGCGCATCCAAAGCGTGTCTTCATATTGCAATGCTTGAAGCTGCTGACCTGGTCGCCCCTTCAACTGCATGTGCAATGAGCCTCATGGATGAGTTTGAGTATGATGAGGGTAGCTAATCGGGTGGCCACTTTATCCTGGACCCCCTCAGCCACAGCTCCCACCCAGGGTATCTGACAGCTCCTTGACCAGATCCCTTTGGAACCTAGTGAAGTATGCCAAGAAGTTCAAGGACATGATGGAAAAGGTCAGTGACGCATAAACCCGCTTCCCAAATCTGTCCATCGCCTTGGACTCTTGGTTTGGGGGATGGACAATACAACTTTCTTCGGCGAGTTCTTTCTTAGAAACAGCCGCTACCGCCACGGCATCGGTTACCAGGCCCTCAGTCCAGTGGGGTTTGTCCTCTGGGGTAGTAAGAATCTTATCAGGTCTCCAGGGGACTGGTTCCACAGAGTCAAGAGCGTTCCAAGCCCACAGAGCGATTAACTTAATTAAATCATCAGTGGGCAGGGTCACCCAGGAGATGGAAGAGTGTGCGTCAAAGGCCTGTGACTACACAGATTCCTCTGAGGTTGGGTCTTTGGGCTTCCAAGCATCCCTCTGTTTTAGGATCTCAATGTCTCCAAAGGAGACCTTCTGGGGGTGACCGTGGGGAAAAGATTCTTCAGGAGAATAGAGGTGCTTCTGCTTGCATGATCTCTTCCGAGGGGTTCCTCAGTGGGAACATCTGAGGAGGACTCGGAAGAGTGTGTTCCTTTAGATGGAAAATCTTGCGACCCTGATGCGTGCGGTCTGGGGGCAAAGGTTGATGGCTGAAAAGAAGAGTCTGGGGTTTCAAGAGGAGACTCCAATAACCCAGGAGCCACATGAGAAGACGCAGCTGTCAAAGCCCTTTCCATGGCCTGAAAGGCAGGACCTCCTGAGGAGGGATGGGAGCCCAGAGCTGAGACGAACAAGCTCAGAACCGGGTCACACCCCGCCCCCAAGAGCCCTAACTGACAGACCGGGAAGGGTCCACCGCCATTGTAGCCGTAAGGGATACGAACACATGGAACCATCACAAACCCTCCATGCTCAATGGTGAAGACACAGTGCTGGGGGCCTGATGGAGCTGATGATACCGGAGGAGGGGCCAAGGGCAAACGCTGCATCGAGGACAAGATGCATTTGGCACCCAAGCCATAGGAACCTGGGTGGATGGAGCCAAAGGCTCTAAAACCTGAGATGAGGTTAGAGGAGGAGAGTAACTGGGTGTTGTGGGAAAGAAACCAGCTGCTCCAAGAAGGAGAGTGGTCTGAGCAGTGGAAGAAAGACCCCAGGCTACCATGATCTGGTCCACCAACCTAACAACGTCTAGTTCCAACAGGCTTCTGGTGGTGCGCATAGACAGGGCTGAAGGAGACTCCAGTCTCTCCACAAATTAACTGGGTAATTGTCCAAAAAAGGGGTCAACTGAAGGTGAGTAGAGAGACCTGGGTTCCGAAAATGTAGATGGCTTTGGTACCATATGCTGCACTGGGGGCAAGAGAGTCGGCACCGAAGTTGGAACCGTAGTGATTGTCGGACCCGAAGAACTAAGGCTCTCATATATCCTGTGTCAACGGAACCAAAGAGGCCTTCGGTGCTGAAGATTTTAACTGTTCCGACAATTTAGAAGTTTTCGATTCTGGGTCTGAAGACAAACACTCAGAGGCATATTTATGTTTAACTATCGGTGCCAAAGGAGATGAAGGCACCGATCGAAAAAACTTAAGAGGCCGGAGGAGACTGGTCGGCCTTGTACAAGGCTTCCTCGAAAGGGGCCTTAAGGAGCCCTTTGATGATTAGCTTGATATTTCTCTCATCCAGGGCTCCATTACTAAAACCCTGGCAAAAAGTACATTCCACACTCAGATGGGGCATACCCAAGCAAAAGACAAATTTGTCGTGGTTATCTGAGTTTGGCAGCTTTCTGCAGCACTCAGAACATTGTTTGTATCCTGTCGTAATGGATTTAGGCTTTTTAGCCATAACCATCAAAAAAGAGAGAAAAAAAAAGGAGAAGTCTACCAGCAATGGTAGAAAAAGGGTTACCATAAGGGTAAAAAGAAAGCACTACCAGCAATGGTAGTGGAAAGTATTTACCATAGTAAAAAGAGAGGAAATGCACTCACTTAGATAGACCAAACAGAAGATAAAAAAGTTAGAACTTTAACAATAAGAAGTTTAACTATGAACAAAAAAGGAATAGCTACTGAAAAAAAAAAAACAGAAAATTTACTAGCTGCTTCAGATCTCTGAACTGATAATGGCTGGCTCCCAGCCGGAAGCGGAGGAATCTTCGGACGCGTCTGTCCATTTTTAAGTGGTAGTATGCATCCTGAAGATCTATGGAGCACATCCAATTGTCCTGACCCAGAAAGGGTAAAATGGACTGAAGCGTGACCATCCGGAATTTCGTTCTTTGTACAGACTTGTTTAGTCTGCTGAGATCCAAAATGGGTCTCCACTCCCCTGTCTTTTTTGGTACCAAAAAGAACCTTGAGTAAATTCCGGATCCTTGTTGGTCTGCTGGGACTTGCTGGATGGCCCTTTTTCTTAGCAGTTTTGAGACTTCTTGCACTGCTTGGTCCCTTAGATTGGGTAGAACATCTGGAAGGGACTTGCATGACTTTAAGGGGGTGCGAACAAAGGGGATTCTGTAGCCTCCGGATATGACGGACTATACCCATTTGTCTTGTGTTATGGGTCGCCAGGCTCCTGGGTACAGTGATAGCCTTCCTCTGACTGCCTCCAGAGGTGAGCAGCCGGGCAACCCTTCATGGATGCTGGAAGGGCTTGTCAGAGAAGGAAGGATTCTCTGCTGCCCTGGTTCTGCGGACCCCTCTGCCACGAGGGCGGCATTTGTTATTGTTCCCTCCTCTGCCCCTGGAGGGAAACACCACGTGTGTCTGGCAAGGCTCCTTGGGATTTCCGGAACCACATCTTCCCACTCTTCTGACCCTTAGGATATGATCTGGAAGGAGTGGAAAAATGGACTCCTACAGCAGAGAGAGTCTTGTCTTCCTGCTCACACCTCGTAAAAGTATCTTTCACCTGTGATCCAAAGAGAGCGGAACCATCAAAGGGGGTGTTGGTGAAAGACACTCTGAAAGGTTCCGCAAAGTTACATAGCCGCATCCAAGGGTGCCTCCTTAGGGCCACGCCTGTGCCTGTGGCTCTACTCGCACCATCGGCTGCATACGAAATGAGCCGCATGGAGGAGTTTACCACCGAATTAAGAGTCGCCAGCTGGGAGGCTGCCTTAGCCTAGGCCCCCTCAGCTGATGGATCTTGGAGGGTTATCTCCAAGCTCTTTCAGGAGATCCCTCTGAAGACGGGTAAAGTGGCACAGGTAATTCAGACACCACATGGAAAAGGTCGCTGAAGAGAACATCCACTTCCCATATCTGTCCATCGTCCTGGACTCCTTAGGGGGATGGACAGATGATGTTTCAGCCAACTCCTTCTTTGTGGCCGCTGCTACCACCAGGCATCAACGGGGACACCCATGGTCAAGAACTGTCTGTCCTGCGGGGCAGTAATGAATTTTGCAGGTCTTCTAAGGGTCGGTTCCACTGTGTCTGGAGCCGTCCACGCCTTTTGAGCCACCACAGCCATCAGTGGGTCGAAAGGTGGAGACACCCAGGAGGTGGAAGGTCAGGATCCAAACGCATCCAGGAATACAAATTCATCCTCGGAAGGGCTTAGGGTAGTCCAGTTTCCCCTCTGCCTAAGCATCTCAAGGATGTTTGAGAAGGAGACATCTTCACAGGGGGATCATGGGGACCCTACCTTCTGACTCCTCTAAGTCGGTATCCAATGTAATAGACTCGAGGGAGTCAACATGCTTCCTCTTGCATTTTCTCTTGTGAGGTGGCTCCTCTGAAAGATCAGGGGAGGCCTCGGAAGACGAGGATACACCCAAGGGGTGTCCTGGAGCACTGGATCCCCACGCTTAGAGTCTGAAAGACAGGCAGAGGCTGACACAGGCACCCTAGGGGGAGGAGCCGATGGGGTCGAGCGTGGGACTGACTCAGGGGCCAGCACACTCATCACCTCGAAGGAGTCCCTGCCCGGACGCAGAGAAGGCTCAGGCTCCGACGAAACCAAAAGCCCTCCCTGCACTGAGGGAGACGGCTCCGAGGCAGATGTGGGAGCCGAGCTCACCTGCGCCGAAGCACCGAGAGGGAGAGCGGGGTCGGACAAGGATCCGATGCCACTCACCCCCTCGGAGCCGACGAGGGAGTCTCCGCACCCAGATCCCTCCAGGAACGTACCATGGAAGGGATCGGAGCCGACGAAGGAACCGAAAGGGAGGGTATGGGCGCCGACGGTTCCACGACTCGAACCCTAACTATGGCTCCAAGCTCAAAGGAAGAGTTGGAGGAGGAATATCAACAGCTGTGGACAGAGCAGACTCCTGATGAGGAGGGCTGGACAACATTTTGGCAAGGGCCTGCGACTTCAAGAGCCTATTGACCACTCTTTCCAAATCGTGGTCTGAAAGTCTAGAGGACCGAGAAGAGTGGGATGATCGGTGACTACGCTCCGATTGGAGCAGAGGCGACTTTGGAGCTGAACGTATCGACTCCAAAGAAGGAGACCTGGATCTCTTTCGACTCTCAACTGGCTCCAAAGACAGTGTCGGAGCCGACTGAGAGGGAGGGACATCGGTTCCAGCCGAAATGGATTGTTTGGCTTCACCCAACGACGGCTCCGAACTGGTAGCCGACAGTTTACATGGCCTGGAAGATTTCACCGGCTGAGACTTCGACGGTGAATCTTGGGGTTTAAGCAGATCCCTCAGAATCAATTTCTTTTTGCGCTCCTGCAGGACTCTTGGACTGAAAGCATGACAGATGGAGCAAGAGTCCTGCAGGTGCACAGCGCCAAGACAATAAACACAAGAAGTGTGACCATCTGTCAGAGACATCTTCTGACAGCATGAGTCACACTTCTTGAATCCGGACGGTTTTGGATCCTTGGACATTCTTGGAAGGAAACCAAGGACAAGTTTTCACACAAAAAGTTAAGATAACCGATAAAAAATATTAATACCCTACAGTTACCACAACCCACTACAAATACTACTACCACAAAGAAAAACAAACTCATCACTAACACTACAGGTTATAGAGAAAAAGTTTTTTTTTTTTTTTTTTTTTTTAAAGGAGATAGAAAAGAAAGGTTAACCTCTAACTCAAACGGAAAGAACCTTTCTGTGGAAAAGGGAGAGAAGGGGGGAGGGGAAACTCTCTAATTTAAATGAGTTTCTTAGGAAGGGAAAGCTATTTAGAGGAAAAAACTAGCTACAATGAATAAAGTCTAACTAACGACTAATTCTACTACAATACAGTAATTTTTACAGGAAAGTAACAGTACTAATAAAGAAGCTTATACGACCTGAGCCAGTAAAACAACCTCGCAGCAGACGCGGCAAACAAGATCTGGGTATCTAGCGCCAGGCATCATGGGATATAGGTGGGCCTCGAGCCAGTAAGCAGCTCTCGAGCTTTTGAAGATGGCTAAGTCGGAGCAGAGTATCGGCTCCGAACCCAACCAGCAAGAATAGAAGGCGAGATAGACAACTTAACATCTACTTTTCATTTTGGCCTAGCAAAGGAAATGAATAATTGGTCATCTTTTCTGAAATCCTTCGTCCTAGGAATACAGAATCAGAGTGGTCTGCGAACATCTAATAAATGAATGAGGTATTCTCCTTCATTAGAGTATCTTAGAAAAAATAACTGGAGATGGATTAGACTGGTTTAATTTAGTATTGGAAGCCACCTCATGGATAAAAAATGTATTAGTTCTGAGAGGAAATCTTGTTCCTTGTGAAATACCAGATATGGGGGGGGGTGAGACTCTTCTGGCTGATGTTACTGTGACTAGAAAAATAGTTTTCTAAGATACAAACTTAAAGTTCACCTTATTAGCAGGTTCAAAGGAGGGTTGTGAGAAGGCTTGTAAAAAAACAGTGATGTCCCATGGAGGTGTTGTGTCCCTAACAGGAGTCTTAATAAAAATGTACCCTTAAGGAAGGCTTTTGAGATCTTAAGCGATGCAATGGACATATTAACACCAACATGGAAACTGGAAATAGCCACCAATTCAATCTCAGCAATTTCATAACTGAAGCCTCTATATCACAGAGATCAGACAGAAATTGAGTACAGATGGCACTGGTGGTACAAAAGGGTCTAGCCCCTTGGAAAGGGCCCAAATTGAAAATCTCTTATTTGCTGTGATACATTTTCCTAGTGGACACTTTCTGAAAAGCAGACAGAATGTAGACTACTGCAGGAGGATGCCTGGCATCTCTGGTTAAGGTTAAAACTGGAAGTACCACACTGTTAACTTCATGGACATGTGAACTGGAAGAGGCAGTCCTGACCAGATGGGATAAGAGATCCGGATACTGATCCAGCATCCCTGTAGCATGTACTAGAATAGGTCACAGGAAGGGGAACCACATCTGGTAGGGCCAAAAGGGTGCAATGAAGATAGCCGTGGCCTTGCACTGTCTGGTTTTCTATACAATCTTATTCATTAGAAGTAACGAGGAAAGGTATGCAGGAAATCCCGGGGGTCAGCTGGCTGTGGATCATAGTATCCCTCAATGATTATCCCCGTGCAGAAATCAGGACAAAATCCCTGCTACATTTGTTGTTCAAATAAGAGGCAAATAGGTTGCAGACAAGTTGGTCCCAGCGGCTAAAATCTGTTTGTGCCACTGCATGGTTGAGGGACCACTTACGAGGCGACAGAAGTGTTCTGCTCAATTTGTCCTCAAATATATGTGAAATCCCTGTGGGCTGCATTGTAATTAAAAAGCATTATGAAGACATTGCCCACTGCCAAACCCTCATGGCTTCCCGACAAAGAGGATAAGAATGGGCTCCTCCATGTTTGTTTATGTACCATACAATTAGTCATGTCTGTCTGAATGAATATCACGCCCTTGGGTAGTAGATCCTGAAATACCTACAATACTAGGAGAGCTGCACTCATCTCCAAGATATTCATGTGACTGACTTCTGTCTACCATGGACCTTGAACCATCTTCCCTTCAAAATGCACCCCCCAACACAAAGGGATGTGTCTGTGGTCAGCATTGATGCAGGAGTATCCATCTGGAAAGATGAACACTGGTTACCGATCAGGTGGTTAGTTACCATGAGAAGTCGTTTCTGCATACCTGTATAATTCTGATATTTGAATGCAGAGGGTGAGTGGACTGTGCCCATTGTACTCATAAGGTCTACTGTAGGACTCATGTAATATCTTGCTAGGGGAATCATGAGAATCATAGATGACAGGAGATCCAAGAGATGTAGTATCAACCTCGCAGGTGGTTTTGGGTGATGAAGAATGAGTAGAGCTTTCAGACATAGTGAACATACTCCGGTTAGGGGAAGGCTGACTATTTGAAGTCTTGTACTGAGGTGGCATCTTATGAATTCTATGGTTAGCATTGGAGTCAACTGACATTTTGGAATATTTGAATGAAATTTCTAGGTTCTGAAGCAACTCTAAGGAAGGATATTCCTGAGCACCGCTGAGCCAAAGGCTACCATATTAGGATTAGCCCCAGTTGTGGGTGCACAAATTATCCAATGAAGACCTGGATAAAAAGCTAAAGAAGTTGCCAAAGACCTGTTGGAATGTGGTTTTAGTAAGGACAAGCCCAATTTTTCATAAATAAAGGTAATAGAAATCAGTTAACAGTTTGGCTAAAGTCACTTTAGAAACTGGTTTGTCTAATTTTGATTCAGAGACAAATTGTTGTGATTTCCTCAAATTTAAATTTTTGGTTCTGTGTAAATAAAACCATAATTGTCTGTGAATGTCCAAAAGATGTAACATTTACGTAATCTCCTTTATTTGAGAAACAGACTGGAAAGTTGATAGTTTGATTAATATTGGATTTTGACATCACCTCAGGAAGGAATCAAGGGTTGGTCCGTATGAAAAATCAATGGAGGATGATTGGATAACAGAGCCTATAACTCTGATACTCTTCTGGCAGAGATAATGGCCACTAAAAAGATAGTTTTCCGGGTCAAGAATGTTAGTACACACTTGGCTGATGGTTCAAACATAGACAGTATTAAGGTTTGTAAAACAATGTTCAAATCCCAAGGAGGAGCGAGATCGTTTAATGGAGGTTTAAGTAGAAAAGTTCCCCCTTAGAAAGGCTTTATAAAGCTTTCAGGATGCTAAATAGAATTGATTTACACCTATATGAAAACTGGAAATGACAGCTAGTTGTACTTTTACCATAAAAAAGTAAGCACCTTCACTTGAAATTTGTAGCTAAATATTCAAGAACTTTAGGGATTAGTGCTGAAAAGGGATCTAGATCCTTTTGCTGCACTCAAATGACAAATCTTTTCCATTTACTTCTGTAAAGTTTCCTAGTGGAAGCTTTCTGGGATGCTATAAGAATTTGATGGACTGGGAGGACAGCCTCAGCTATCAAGCAATCAATGAAAGTGGAGAAACCATGCATTCAATTTTAGGCCTGGAATGTCCAGATAAGTCATGTCTGTCAGGTGAGACAGCAGGTCTGAAATTGAATCTAGAATCCATGGAGGACAAAGTAGATAAAGCCAAAGGAAAACAAATCTGATGAGGTCAGTAAAAGGCAATGAGGATTAACTGTCCTCCGCAATAGAGATACATTCTGAAGAAATTTGGGGATTACAGGTCGGAGAGTAGTCATAAAGGAGAGTGGGGGTACATTGTGAAACAGATGGGAAAATGTCATCATACAACCTCTGAATATTATCCTCTGCACCCATCAATCTTTTGTAATTTCTAGCCAGGCTCTCTGTTGCAGGCATAAATGAAACCAGACTACCTCCAGAGATGAACACTCAAACCTCCTTTCAGAAGCACTAATAGGATCCATCAGAGAAAGTATCTCTAGATCCCTGGTTATATGATCCCACCTCTGCTGTGGGAATGGAGTCTTCCATTAAGGTTCCACCCTCTACTCCTGGGGGAACTGTCTCCACATGGATCTTGGAAGAGACCCTGGGATTTTTTGAACCACATTTTCCATCCACCTCGTTGGTTCCTAGAAAAAGTTTGTTGAGGGGTCGAAAACCATATGCCCACAGCAGACAGGGTTTTCCTTCCTGCTCACACCTAGTGTGTGTCTTTTACTTTGGGGCCAAATAAGGAAATTCAGTCAAAGGAAGCAATGACGAAGGACGATTTGAAGGGCTCCTCAAAGTCACACAAGCACATCCAGGCAGACCTCCTGATGGAAATGATTGAATATGCTGCCTGTGAGGTACCTTCAGCTGCGTGGGAGATAAGCTTCATGGATGAGTATGAAATGGACTGAAGGGTAGCCAACTGCTAGGCAATAATGCACACCACCTCAAAGAACATGGTCCCAAGTGTGGGATTTGCGAAGTTCTTTAATCAAATTTTTCTGAAGTCTTGTGAAGTGTGCCAAACAATTCAGTGACCAAATGTTGCAAAAGCACAGACATGCTTCCCACATCTGTCCCGCGCCCTAGACTCTCTTGTTGGGGGGGGGGGTGGTGGACAGAGGAACTTTGTTCCTCTAGTTCCTTCTTCTTGACTGCTGTTAGGACTATGGCATCAGTAGTACTACCTTGTTCCAATATTATCTGTCCTTCAGTGGTGCCAAGATCCTATCTGGTCTCTTGGAGATAGGCTCAATAGTGTCAGGCTCCTTCCATGTTCGTTGAGAGACCAAATCAATTAGCTCATCAGCACGTGGCATCACCCAGGAGGTAGACAGGTCAGCTCCAAAAGACTCCAGGAATACTGACTCCTCTTGGGAACAGTTGTCAGTAGGCCAACAACCCATTTGCTTTAGGAGTTCTAGAATGTCTCTAAACGAGATGTTGTTGCGTGGTGATCTTGGGGACCCTCCCCTCATGAAAGTCGGTATTCTTCTGTGACAGAGCCTTGTGGAGAATCCAAGTGCTTCCTTTTGCACATTTTCTTCCTGGGATCTTCTTTGTTGGGATGCTCCAGAGAAGTGTCAGAAGAAATTGGTATATCCGGTTGAATAACTTGGGCTGGATGTCCCAGTGGTACTCTGGTTGAGGCTCTAGACGCAGAGACAATTGGGGTTGGGTAGTTGGAGCAGAAAAGGAAAGCAGTCTGAACTCTAGTAACAGAGAAACAAATGCAGAAAGCCTCAGAGAGGAGTTGGACGGCTCTAAGATCATCGAACCATAAGCTCCCTCCACCCTGAAAGCAGATTTCTCGAGGAGGGAGTTGGAGACAAGCTATCTAGGGCTGAAGCTCTGAGGGGCAGAGATGACTCCAACAACCTGGATCTGGTGCCGACACTACAGCTCCAAGAGTGGTCCAGCTCCGAAATGTTCCACTAAGAGAAGCCACGACAGTCAAATATACCAGTATCTATGGATCGAATGCAGAAGACTCCAGAATCTTTGGATCAGATGGCTTCAAAACCAAAAGTCAGGACTGGAGAAGGAGCCAATAAAGAGGCAGTAGTACTAATAACGGTCTCCCATTTGAATCTGCATCAAGAGGAATTTCCTCATCATCCGGGCCACATCTGCTTCGGTCAGACCTTTGGAAGAATGCGTAGAAGTGGTTGACGATGGCCTTGAATGGTGATGCCTTGGAGCCCACTCCAAAAAGGGGGAAGGTAGCTGAGAAGAGACTAAATCCAGGATCAACTGCAGCAATTTGATCCCAAGTGATTTTTCTGGTCTAGACTTTGGATACGAAGCTTTGGAAATTTTACAATGAGGTTCAGAACCCAGACAAAAACTGACTGGACCCAAGGAACACTTTCTCAAATACTTTTTGTCAGATATCTTAGGGGTTTGAGCCCCAGGTGGTGTTGATACAGATTTGGAGGGACACAAACCCCTTAGGTTTAATTTATTTTTCCTATAATCAAGGTTCTAGGGTTAAAAGCCTTATAAATGTCGCAATTAGATTAATGATATGCTGGACCTATACAATATACACATTTGGATTGGGTTCAGTAATGGGATTTTATGGCTGCAGGCCATACATTTTTTAAAACCTGAAGGTTTCTCAGATTTTTCTAATGCTATATACTGTCTAGTACAATAAAAAAAAGTTTTTTTTTTTTTAATAGGAGAAAAGGGGAAAAATTGTCAATAATAGTAATTAAAGGTATCTTAAAAATTATGTAGAGGAGGGAACACCAATGAAAGCAATTAAGAATTACACAAGTAAAGAAAAAAAAACTAAATGGTAAAATGGAAGCAGCATTATAAAGCTATAAATATTATATAGAAACTACATTTATAAAGGTATAAAGTTACAATGAAAAACTTAACTCGAAAAAAGTCACTGTACTCGAACGTATACAGTGAACATGTCCGTATACTAAACAGCAAACAAGATGCATGGTATGTTAGGTCACTAGAGCATTATGGGTAAGGGAGGAGCTTGAGAGTTTCAGTGTTCCACAAACTGGAAGAAGTGACCAACTCAGATACTAGAGTCAGATTCGAACTAACAGTTGAGGAATGAATGAAAATTACATCACATCTACAGTTCCAATGAGATCCAATGAACCGAATGCCAAAGATTGGATTGGTGCAGATTCTTGTGCTAAGGAGGCATTAAGATGGCCAACAGTTGGCATCTTCCCAAGTGGTGGTACTGGGATAACCACAAGCTGTATCTGTATCTTCAAAAATGTCATCATCCTGTCGACATCCATCTCTATAAGTCTTTTAGATGACCGAGAAGATGATGCTACCAAAGACGGTTGGGAGTCTCTCTTTTCCTGGAGTTGGGGTGAATGAAGTCTTGGAAGTCACCAGTTCTGGTGAAAAACATACCCTTACAAAAGTAGTCCAGGGTCAAGGCGTTGTCAGTTCCATCCTTCTTGGAAACTTAGGGTCAGGACAGACAGACATGGTAAGTTCAGATGATCTCTTTTTTGAAGCTTTCGATGGACATTTACTTTTCTTTTTCCTTGTCCTGAAATTTGATTTTAGTTTTATCCTTCTGTTTGCTGGAGGAGGTAAAAGGAGAGGGTGAAGAGGTAGCTCCTGTCTGAGCTGGAAGGAGCGCCTCAACAACTAATTTATCGTAGTATAAAAATCCAACCAAAGACGGAACACAGCCGAGTATCTAAAATAAAATATTTTATTAAAATAAACAGATATAAGCGCTTTCACACTCAAAGTGCTTCATTAGACCATGGCCAATGAAGCACTTGGAGTCTGAAAGCATCGCTTACTTGTGTTTTAAAGTATTTTATTTTTGATACTCAGGCATGTTGTGCCTTTGATTGGATTTTTATACAATTTTTTAACATCTGGCACTTTTCCAGGGGATTTCTCTCGATTTTCACAAACTAATTTATCCTATCGCATCTAAAGAGAACTGCCACTAAAGGCTGTACAAGACTACCAGTCTTTGTATCTAGGTTTGCAACACCAAGACAATAAACAGTGTGAATCCTAGGGAGGCAACTTGTGCCTACACACAGATCATTAATTAAAGCCTGATGCTTCCGACATGTTAAGGTAGAAAAAAGACCAAATATCACTGGAAAAATTCAGTACATGGTAAGTTATCTATAATAACCAGAAAAGTAGTAATAAAGGTCAAAAACTACTAGAAAAGTCTATACTATAAGAGAAAAAGCTATCTACTAGGTTCACAGGTGTGTACTACGCTAACGGCCCTGGAGCTTTTATAAGCCTAGCCCAAGAAGATTCCCTGGCATCATGCCCCCCAAATTTAGTTCCCAGTGCCCCTGTCAAGCAAGGCCACTGAAGTGATCCCATGTATTTCATTGCCAAGTCTTGAACCCAGGACCCTGTGAACTACAGTCCGAGCAACGTATCACTATGCCAAATCAGCTGCTCTACTATTAATATTATATACAAGAATTTTTTTTAACTACTACTAATGATAGAGAAAAATATTTAGAAAGAGTTAAAGAAACTCTCATGGTAGCAGAAAACTATATCTTGAAAAAACTTTCTGAAGTCGTACAGAGCTCTCTGCATGTGTGAACTGTTTGAGCAGCAAATGAGATCTGAGCATCTGGTTAAACCTAGGGTATTATGGGTAGGGGAGGAGTCAGAGCTCTGCAACTAATAAATTGAAGATTGGCACCAAGGTCGGACCCCGTTGGATCGGACAACCCACAGGCTTGAAGTAGACAAAACTAGACAACACTGGATATGTGTGTGTGTGTGTGTGTGTGTGTGTGTGTGTGTGTGTGTGTGTGTGTGTGCGCATTTGTTTTCATTCAGTCTGTCAAATGCACAGATTGACATTTTTTTTCTGTCACAAGTCAACAAATACATTTGTTGTTAAATGTAGAAGTTACCAGCAGAGCAACATCCAATTCTGCTTTCAAATGAGGAGATATACATGTGGTAGTCATAAGTGTGTGTGTGTGTGGTGGTGGTGGGGGGTGGGGTGAAGCGAGAGTGCATGCTCAGTGTTCGCGTCAGAAATAAGAGTAAGGGCTAGAGAAGGTGGTAGATTTTTACTATGCATGTGCGGTGGTGTGCTTGAAGCATGTCTGTGGGTCTTGCTAAATCATACTGTTAAAGAATGGATTTACAGTAACAGTATAGGGCTCGGATTAGGATACAAATCTATGAATTTATGTTTCTCTTCTGGTTAAGTGTGCTGTTGATGTGTGGGCATGAACTATGTACTGATGTTCCTGTATGTTGATATTTTTCTGAAAGCACTCATTTCCTTACACAACCACACACACCCACACTCTCTCAAATAAACCTACGATTAAACTGCTCTAAGACAGATCAAAGGAAAATCCATGGCAGTTCCCGGACCTTGTCATACTTTCTCATCAAAAACACAGGACACAGTCAATTCTAAATGATAATTCACTTTCTGTCTAATTTTACAAGTAGAAGTTCTTGGCTTCTGCCTAACACTCACACAAATGCTATACAGAGAAAGGCAAAATATGGCATCTGACCAAAGACTTGATAAGTAAAAATTCAATGGCGTCTTATTTAGCAACGCAGTTCTGTGACCACTCGCATAAAAAAAAAAAAAATCAATATTAGAGAGACAACATTCATCAACCAGAGTCTGCCAGGTAGTTATGACAAGTTTTTTTTTTTTTTTTTTTTTTTTTTTAATTAATTAATTTTAGACAGGCAACAGAATGGGATAATTTTACAATTCTGTACAAACCAGGCATTCCAAAGTCATTGTAGTAACAGCTTGGACTGCAATCTGTCTGTAACAATTCATCAAATTCCAATACGGCAGTCACACATCTTAAAATCTAACAAGACGGGTATTAACAGCAGAAAATGTGCTTGGAGCATATCCAGACACTGTTTTAGATCATATGATTCCCCTTATCTGAAGTTTTGATACAGAAATATTATAAATTTAATTTTGTAGTGAATACCACTTGGTCTCAGTTAAATTTAAATCACAATTCGCTTTATCTGTTTGCTCTACATTAAAATCTGAAGTACCAGAAAAACGTTGAACACTGGAATACCAAAAGGTCTTACTCTAGTTAGAACATCAGACCTATCAAAACATTATATGACTGTCAATGTCTGAAAGAGTACCATTCAAGTAAAAAACATCATCTAAAACTTGACTAGCGGCAAGGCTACTCTTATTACTATAAGAATAAGGCATCAACATGTAGATTTCTAATCAATTCAAAAAATGCCCATCTTCAAGTCCTACAGGCAGGGCAGAACATTACAGATAGATTTTAAACCATCTCAGTAGGGATACTGCAGTACCACATAACTCAAAGCCTACCACAATCACAACTGATGCCTTATCCAAACACAAAAATGACTGTTTACAGTCACAATCAGAGAGTCAAGACTATTAAAATTCACTCAAGTCACTGAACCAAAAGTAATCTTACTTTCCTTGCTTCTTGTACTATCGGGAATGTAATACCTCTGTTTACATATTCTCCCTTATTTCTACCCAGTTAATGAAAGATTAAAAAGGTAATTAAAATTATGACCATTATTCACAGCAGCTTGATTATATGATGTTAGTTTATTATCAAAGTCAAAGTCACTGGGATACTCTGACTGCTGAAAAATTCTTTAATTGAAAACTTGCATTTCGCTTCGATATCTTCTGGTCCCCAGAGCTCTGATGCAGATGTTCCTCGTCAACAGTGTTTCACATACTGATAGGTCCTCTTTTACTCCACAGGAACACTTATTAAAAAGTCATTCATATCTTGTTACAAACAAAAGTTACACACTTAACAATAATGTCAGCTCTGCGCTGGCAGTTTTCCTTCCATTACCTACAGTCCTAAGACTGTCGGTGCTTAACCTGATACTGAAAACTTCCTCAGGTTATCTCACCCCCTTGCCAGTACTCTCAATCCAAACACTTAAGAATCCCTCTCCATATCTCAGAAAGCCTGCCGAAGGCACAGCATAACAGAAGAACTTCAGCCTACAGGAGAGCTCCCAAACGTGAATGTTGTCCATCAAGCTTAAGGTAGCGGGAGTACGATGAGAGAGATGATGCCAACACCGATGTAAAATTACAGCAAGTACTTCATTTTCTTATCAGTTTTGGAAGTTTCATCTCAGTTATCTAAAAGACTGTTTCAAATCTGGAAATATGTAAATTTTGTCAAACTTTCTCCTAGTAAATTCCCATCTTCCATACCAAACATTTTCAGAAATCTACCCTCCGTTATACTGCACCTTCTAGATCCCTCTGATGCATCCTCCCAGTTACAAATCCAGTTCTAGTCCAAACCTATAAGTAATATTCTCCATCGAAAGCGGATTATTCACTTTTTTTTTTTTTTTTTTTTTTTTTAAGCAGCACAATACCAGTTTTAAGTGGTGTATAAATAAATGCCAGCATAATCATTTTCCCTTGACAACAGTCCCTTACTATCACAAATCAACCATTATTGCCTTTTTGCCCCTCTTCTATCACTATCGGAGCCCCTCTAGTAATTAGTATAATTATCTTTTGTCCCTGATATTCTGCTGAATATCTATCCTGAAATTCTTTGTCAAATTCACATGCTTATTTCTTTCCAAGTATGTCTTCTGAGTATTGCTACTTTCACTCTGCATTTCTTAACACAATTCAATACTCCTTCCCTTTTGTCTATACCTGTAAGGCCATTTACATTTCAAAACAATATAGATAGACAGCATAGCTATTATAAAAAAATATTCCCACCTTACTGCCTTGAATCTTGTCTGATGAAGGCAGGTTCACCAGGCCACAGTGTCCAGAATGCTACTTATAAAGGTAATCAATCGAGTGGGAACCAGTGTAGATTTTGGCAAGATTCTGGAATGGACCTTAAAAGGAAGTGAAAGAAGACTCCAGAACTCCTTAGCAATCTTGATGCATAGGTGTGGCTGTCTTGGAGGTCCAAACAGAACACCCAGTCTCCTTTGCACCAAGGATAGACTGCACCACAACCATCCAAAAGGACTTCTTTATCCCACAATGATGTAAACCACAATTTGAGAAAGGGCCTGAAATCCATTGCCTTTCTTTAGTACCAAAAGAACCCTGACTTAAAGCCTAGCAATCCATAGTGAGGTGGGACCTTTGGGATGGGTCTCTTTACAAACAGGCAGTGTGACTCTAGTTTTACCACAACTCTTTCACTGGGGGAAAGATGAGAGACTGTAGTTTGGTACAGGACAGGAGGGGGTATGGATTAACCCCTGGATTTCAGAAAAATGAGAAGCAACATGGCTTTCTTAGCCACTGTTTTTATTTTCTTAGAGATGCTTTTTATGATCTAACCTTTAAATGTTGCAAGTCTATTCAATATAAAATAGACTGCAGGAGCATCTCTAAGCATGTTATATCCAGTGGCAACCAGAGACATCTACTTGGTTTGCTGGCAGTTATTTGTTTACTTTTGTCTGTACCAGTGTTTGTCATATCTTGCAGTTCATAAAAAAAATGCTGGTAAGGGAGTCAACCAGGATGAGCCATTTAATGGAGTGCCCTCCTGTTTGCAAAGTTTGAGGTAAAAGCAGAATGGCTACCTGTGGTGGAGAATGAGTTCTCACCAACTCAATGAACATAGTAAAATACAGATGCTGAAGGAAGGACTGCGAACAATTGCATGATATCAATGCACATCCATCAAGTTCAGGTAGGGAAAACAGGAAGAAAAATAAGGGAAGCCAGTTTATGCACTCTCAGAAAGGGTCCAAAAGGGTACTAGAACTATGCCATTATGTTGGTAATGGCTAACACCCACAGATCAACAGAAGATGAGGCTAGCTAAAAATCACCACTTTCAGAAGTCACAACTGCATAAATTACTTACCAGAAAAAAATAAGGTGCTTAACACAACAACCTTATGTAAAAGTAAGCCATAACATCTGTTTTTATGCTGCTTCTGTTTCCTGTTTTCCAGCTGGGTTTTCATCAGTAGTGGTTATTCCTAATGTGAGGAATCAAAGATCTTTATGCTGTGGAAGGTAATGTCATAGGTAGCAAGAGAATCCCTTGTATATCCCACTCCATTCCTTGCTTTCTATTTTTGAGCCTATATTCTGAAACAGAAATGGTTTAATGATAACCAAACTGCAGTTATGTCCAACTTGCAACTTACGATGCTTAAGTATCCCAACAAACTTTGTAATTTGTACAAATTAACTGCAAATTTCAACAATATGCATGCAGATGTTTCATACAGTAAGATACCTAGAAGTGTAACAGCAATCAGAATTAGATACCCAAAAAGCATAAAGTAAGACAGCTCCATGTTGAGACCATCACAGGAAAGTCACAAGAGCAGAAAGAAGGGAGAGGAAAATATTGTTTTAGAGTGACCACTCCTTGAAAATCTATTATGCTGTTTTCCTTACACAACTGTAATCCATTTTTTTAAAGGAAGGTCCAAAGTAACAGTAAATTGCAACATTTAAGTGTATTCTTAAGTAGTACTTGGTTATATCTGGGAAGAGGAGATTTACACTGTCAGCTGCTAGCAGGTAGCATTAAATCATGCCCTGAGTTTGGAAAACTATTTATGCTCTTATGTTTTGGTTTGTTAAGTTATGCTACCTGCAGCTTCTTATCAATGATAGATACTGACAAGAAAGATCAACTTAGTAAGAGTCAGTAAAGCAGAATACATGACAGAAATGTCTTTTAGACAATATGACCATCAAGGAAAAGGCTCTAAGACATGAGACGCAATAAAACAGTACTGTAAGGAACAGACATATTTCTCTTTTAAAAGTATACATGAAAATTGTTTTTTGGCGATTACAACCTCTCCATAATTTCCCTGTTGCATGAGCAACACTGTGAAAGGAAAGCATTTGATTTAGGAGTCTATGCAAAAAAAAAAAAAAAAAAAACTACATTATAGGTGCTCATAACTGACGTGTAAATGTCATGACAATCGATTGAAGCAGTCTGATTAAATTTGGCACAGGAGGAGGAAAAACTCCTATGCATCAGTAATCTTAAATATGATTACAGGCCAAATTAAGAGGTTTATAGGATGAGCTGTACAGGATGATTCAGTTAGTGAAAATTCTGGAAAATGAAAGTTAAACTATATTCATTTAATAATGTCTAAAAGAAGCAATTTTTTTTACAATAAGCAGACATAGCAGTATATGTATTAAGTCTGCTGATCTAGCTATGGCTAGAAGGTAAAAGCTGGATTCTTGACTCAACTATAGCACCTTGAAGCCAATACACTCAAAGCTGAAAATGAATTGTACTAACAAGACATGAATATTTACACATTTATAATGGAATTCAAAATCAGAGAAAAGTGACTTTTAATTTTATTTTGCTATTGTTTACCAAGTCTCGTTCATCTGAGATTGGTCAAAAAAAATTTTTCTGTGGAGGCCCGGGGGGAAAAAAGCTCCAGCTCCCACATATTGCAAAAGCATTTAAAAACAGACATTCAAATAATACACATAAACAGACGTTACACAATATACATCAACAATTCCACATTCATATGAATGTAATCTAATTACCAAAATGTAAGTAGATGCAATTACACAAGCAATAATGCCTGACAGAGTGTGTGTTAATGTGTAATTAATGCCCGCCCAGGGGTGTTATAAGGCCCGACGCCGATATGCTGCATGAGTATGCAACTGTACGACTATTAAAATAAAGCACTCGCACATCCTAGGACAACACCTGCAATTACCATAGGGCTTAATTTCTCGGCTCAAAAATGAGGGACAATGCTAAAATTGGCCTGGGATAATTTACTCAAAATCAGGTCTGGGTAACAGAATTTGTTAACAGCATGCACTGTCTTAAATGAAATTAAAAACAAGCAAACGGAGAAAAGTGCCTCAAAAGTTACTAATAAAATGGCAAGCAAAGCACTTCCTGAAATACAGAAATCACGGCTCCAAAGTGAAGGCAGGGCAGCAAGTTTTAATGTATTTTAATGCACCAAACCACAAAACAGTGTTTTCATCCTGTTACAAAAACATGACTTCATCGCCCGCGGTGGTGGTGCTGCGGTAGCGTTGTCACCTCACAGTAAGACGCTGTCCGGTTTGATTCTCAGCTAGAGCGTCTTCTGCGTGGAGACATGCGTGAATGGGTGTACCTTAGTTGAAGGTTGTGCGTCAGGGCTGGTAACTCGGCACGTAAAAATCAACTACCAATCATTAGCGGACCGGAGTTCCGCTGTGGCGACCTCTAACCGGGAAAAGCCGGAAGACACAAACAAAACAAACATGACTTCATCAGAAATGCAAACAAAACCACATTTCCTTTCTTATATAGTCATTTCCCCTCAGTCAGTTAATTGCCTAATCAAAATCCAAACAACTGCAATTAATCAAATCAAAATTAAAAATGCATATGTAACTTTAAAATATTACTACAAGCTTTAATCATTTACAGTTCAATAAATATTTTATACACCCTAAAAGTTTAATTAAAAACATCCCATACTCAATTCTTTAATAACATAATGCAATAACAATGAAATTTAAAAACCTGTATTAAATGAGTACTAACTTGTTTAATTCTCCTAAATGTTAAAAAATACAACTATAGCACCATCTGTTGGCCAAACAGCCACATTGCTTATAAACCCATATCTACACAAGACAGAAAAAATCAAATAAATAATTTCTTTCTACCAAGTATTCATGTGAAGTGTAAATTTGATCAATGTATAAATATATAAATATACAGAAATTGGAAACTGAACTACTGACACAAAACAATTCCTAGTTATAATTTGGCAGACCTCAGTTTTAGGACAAGGGCCAGAAATACATGTTCATTGAGTCCTGGTAGTCGACTGGCCTCCAATTTTAATTGCCAAAATGATTCTCTGATCTCAATGGTCGTCTCCCAAGCCCCCCCCCCCCAGGGATCAATATCCACCTTTTCTATGACAAAAACCAAAACCAGCTTGCTTACACTGCATACTGTGCTTGTAAAGGGCATTATTGAGATTCTGCTTCCTAATGTCATTAAGGTGTTCATAAATTTGCCTTTTGAATTTCCTACTGGTCTTCCCTATATTGAAACACCCACAGACTTTGCAAATAGCAACATATACCACCCCCACAGTTTCACAATTACAGTATGTGTTGGTCTCTACATTTTCTTTCCTACCTGTTAAATTCACCATATTCCCATAAAGAACATATGGGCATTGTGTACAGGAACCACACTTATATGTTCCTTTCTTAAGTCTGCCCTGTTTTGTTTTTTGATTTTCTAACAAATCTTTAATATTCCTGTTCTTCCTACATGTGAATTGCAAAGGGTCTTTAAATAATTACTCTAAATCTGAGTACTTTCCAAACCTTTCCCAATTTTTTGATACTACGTTCTTAATATGGTAAGCATTACTGCTAAAGTTAAAAAAATAAAATTGCTGTTCCTTTTGGATTCAAGGGTCGCATCATTACCTACGACCCCTACCTTCTCCCATGTCCCTAAAATCGGGCTAAACGTGCCCCCCCCCCCCCATTGTAAACTTCTTTCTCAATTTCTTCCACCAAAGCTAGGGTGTAGTACCTATCCAAAAAACATACTTTTCAGTTTGTTGCTTTCCACCAAGTAGTCCTCATCACATGAAGTCATTCTACAACTTCTAATAAATTGCCCTTTCACAATTCCCTTCTTTTGCCTATAAGGGTGGGCACTAGTGTAGACTAGGTAGGAATTAAAAAATGTATCCTTTCTATCAACTTTCGATTTGAACTTTTTAATCCCTGGTACCGTTTTTCTATTACCACATCTAAGTACCGAATCCTCTCATGGGATATTAACATGAGTAAATTTCCAAAACTCTGTAGCATTATTCATATGTGATGAACTCATGTAATGTTGATTCAGATCCCACTAAAAAAATACAGATATCGTCCAAGTAACGTCTATAGTGTGTCCAATACTGGGAGTATTGAGAGTGAAATAAAATTTTCTCCTCCCATGAAGACAACACTAAACTCACAAACATGGGGGCACAGCTTGCCCCCATGGCTACCCCACTAGTCTGTTAGTAGAACTCCCCCTCAAAAAAACAAAAAATTGTGTTTGAATACAGTATCCATGAGGTCCACCAAGACTAGGGTGGTATCCAATGTCAATGCTACCTTTCATCCGAAGTGCTTCTTCGAACCACTCAAGTCCCAAATTGTGGGGTATGACGTTGAACAGATCTTGAATGTCAAAGGTAACAAAAATTAAATCATCACTGTACAGATCACAATGAACACTTCTAAGAAAGTCCCAAGAGTCCTTAAGGATGCCCACCTTCCCTGACCACACCTTTTTTTAAATTTGCATCTAAATATTTCACTCATGGATACGTTTTAGATCTTATAGTGGCCACTATGGGTCTGAGAGGTGGGTCATCAATGTCCTTGTGGACCTTTGGTATACCAAACATTGAAGGAATTTTAGGTTTGTCTATAACCAAATATTGGTATACTTCAGGCCTAATATTTTCATTAACCATTTCTTTAAGCATAAAATCTATTTTTTGGTGTGCCAGGTTAATCTCATTCCGTGACACCCTCAAATATCTGTCTGTGTTGTTTAACATTTCCAACATTTTTCCTGAGTAAATTATACTATCCATCATGATCAATCCCCCTCCCTTGTCGGGTTTTATAACCCTAATGTTACCATTACTCCTCAGGGACTTCAGTAATTCACTCTCATCTCTACTAAGATTATATCTCCTCTTAGGGTTATCCAAACTACACCTAAGCCCTAACTCTACTTGAGTCTCAAAGCTTTTTAACTGAGGGTGGAGGGGTGGATTAAAAAGACTTTTTTTCTTAATCACATTATGACTAAACTCAGTATTCTGCATAAAAAGTTCTAAATTCTTTTTTCTCAAGAACAATTTTAGATCTACAAGCAAGTTAGAAATGTTACTCGCAGTACTGGGTACAAATTTCAAACCTTTACTAAATAGGCTAAATGTACCAACCCAATGTCTACAGAACTGTAGCTGAATATACTAAAATCCTTGTATGTATGTCTAGGCCCTTGAATCACAATATGGTCATGTTCCTTGTCTGTTTTCGTATTATGAATATCTAATACATTCTCCCTTTCTGTCCCCCCCCCCCTTTTGGTGATGGTAATTCACAGGTCCTTGTGGCTTTATTCTTTCTGACCTCCTCGGGGGGGGGGGGGGGTCAAGTTTGTACTCATTTAATACAGGTTTTTAAATTTCATTATTACAATATTATGTTATTATTAAAGAATTGAGTATGGGATGTTTTTAATTAAACTTTTAGGGTGTATAAAGTATTTATTGAACTGTAAATGATTAAAGCTTGTAGTAATATTTTAAAGTTACATATGCATTTTTAATTTTGATTTGATTAATTGCAGTTGTTTGGATTTTGATTAGGCAATTAACTGACTGAGGGGCAATGACTACATAAGAAAGGAAATTTGGTTTTGTTTGTATTTCTGATGAAGTCCTGTTTGTAACAGGACGAAAACTCTGTTTTGTGGTTTGGTGCATTAAAATACACTAAAACTTGTTGCCTTCACTTTGGAGCCGTGACTTCTGTAATCCAGGAAGTGCTTTGCTTGCCATTTTATTAAATGAAATTAAACTCCAAGAATATGTGTAGAATGTCTCCACATCAAAAATTAGGACAGGTAAACATTAAATCAAAAAAGCCAAATATAAACACCAAAACTTAAAACCAAGGAAGTCTGCACCAAAACTAATTACCCATTCATTTCCAACTCCAAATGACAGTGTTCCAGTCCTAGAATAACCTTCACAGTGGGAAGCAGCTGACAGAAGGTACTAGAACCCAATGGGAGAGTGAAGAATACTAAAATGGGATGGAACGTGCATCTTCTAGCCAAATGCTTGTAAAAGGCTAAGAGAGTAACACTCAGAATGGAGAATCAGAGTTAAAACAAAACTAATGTATTTAAAGGAAAACTCCACCTTAGAACTCAAAAAAACATATTTTATTCATTGCATCTTTATTTTTGAGCTATTTTAATGTCTAAAAATCACTCCAAGTGCTTCTTTTACAATTTTAATGTGTTTCTCTCAAAATGGCGGATGATGGGGCCTGCCTTGGTTACGTGATCTTATTTTCTTGCTTTCCTTCCTTCTTCCCAGAATACATTTCAAGTCCTCTTTATATGACTCATGCCAGATATAAGGAAGTGGTGCTGTTTTCTCATGCCATTAAAATATAATGGCAGGACTGTAAAGCACTCTCATTTAAACACACCTTCTGTAACAGAGCTGCTTCAATGTTTACAGGACTGAACTCATTTATGTGTCTGCCAGAGCTTGTTCTATGCAATAAATAGCTGTTAGCTACTTGCAGCAAAAAAAAGTGGATAAAAAACAGTTTTGTTGTAAGAGGAGTTTTTTGTAGTCCTAACAAACCTGATAAACCCTCCCTCACACTCTCAATGCTCAGGTGTGAAAACTCTCACTGCAGTAAATGAGCCTTGCTGTACATTTACAAGTGACAAGTATTAGGACTCTAAACTTAGTCGGTCTTCTAATTCCAAATGCCTTCAGTGGGGGGATTTTTCTCTCTCATTAATGATGCAGACTTAAAATGTGCTTTACTTGTTCCTTAATTATTTCTGTCATGTTTCCCCTCCTTTTTTCTATTTCATATTTATTTATACTTTGGTAACCAGGAAAGTGAACTGGGCCCAGGACCCTTTTCAGCCACAACTTAGGCTACACTGGCAAAGATAATTACTAAATGCACTTATCAATACAAAGAAAAAAATACTGACATAAAGACAGTGACCAAGACTGCATGTGCAACACCTAGCCAATGTGTAACAGTGACCAAGTAAATCATAGAGCAGCATTAACTACAATATTTACATTAATAATGTTGCTTAACTATACTGTGTTATTATAAATAATTCATTGTATGCACACATATTGTGCTCATACACACACACACACACATATACATACATATATATATATATATATATATATATATATATATCGTGTATGTGTTTCTGTATATGTGTATGTATATACATACAGTGCATGTGTACGAAAGTGTGTGTGTGTGTGTGTACATTTAAACACTTCTGATTTCCTTTTCTTAGTGTTCTTAATGCAAGGGCACAAAAAAAATGTGTGTGTTGAATTAAATTCAGCTGTATATTATGGTTGCACTCTGACAACGTAAGGACGGACTCCGAGTCAGTGGGAATCTCTTAAAATGGATCTGTATGCATCAGATATGCATACCCCTCTGGAAGGGTGTCACAGAAAGCTAAAAGACCTTTTTATGAACAGTATCAGCGCACCTAGTTGATAAGGTTGCCACTTCACTCTCTCTCTGCAGTTTTGGCCTGTGTGTGTGTGTGTGTGTGTGTGTGGGGGGGGTTGGGGGCTTGAAAATGGTAAATGCATTTATACTTTACAAGAACAAGTACTTACTGACTTATCTAAATGTCACAGAAATCTTTGATACTACATTTAAGTTATCTTAATACAAACTGTTATAAATAACATTTACTTGTCTTTTGGCTTTTCCTGGTTAGGGGTCGCCACAGCGGAACTCCGGTCCGCTAATGATTGGCAGTTGGTTTTTATGGTGTCAAGTTGCCAACCCGATGCCCAACCTTCAATGAAGGCATGCGCATTCAATGCATGTCTTTCAAACGCCCACTAGACCGCGGGGAGGACATGCAGACTCCACACAGAAGGCACTCCTAACCCAAGCCGAGAATCGAACGGGAGAACCTCTTGCTGTGAGGCAACAACACTACCGCTGCACCACCAAAATAACATTTAAAGCTTAGAATTTCAATACTGTGTTGCTACTTATGAAAATTTGTCAGAAGAGTTGACATTTGCCTTTAACCCCCTGACTGATCTAATTGCTTTGTTTTGCTGTAAAAGAGAAGTGTTAAGTTCTCCTCCCCTCTGCAGTAAAAACAGTGGAAACAGTTCCACAGCTTTCTCTCTTTTTCTATATCAGCTGCTGTTTCTGACATTAGCAGGATTAATTGCCCATCTAAGATTGACAGCAGTACCTGACAGGGTAAACTACAGATTTAACTGTGTCTATGATACGTCATGCAGGTGGAGACAAATTTCTCAGCAAAGTATGTGAGAAGTTGAGTTTAAAAAAAAGGTAGGTGGGCTTTCCCCCTTCCTTTGATTCCAATGCAAGGAAATAACGTTCCAACAGGTTTCTGGTACATACACAATGCTGGAACCATACTATAGGCAGAAAAGAAACCTAACAATGGAGTTAAACTGTATGAGAAGGTGGAGTTTTCATTTAATGGGCATGACCTACTAGAAAGTACAGTTTTGTACCTACCATAAATGTAGATGTCCGATAGGTATGCATCTGCAGTCATTACATATGGGTTGTCCTGCCTCAGGCAGCCCTTCGGTCGGCCGGATTCCAAAGTCTGGGTGTGGCCTCGGCTGATGTCGCACTTTCCCCGACGTCAGAGCGTCTGGGGTATAAAAGCATCAGCCGACGCCATCTTCCTCAGTTTTTCTTGCCCCAGATGCCAGGTGCCCTCTAGGAAGGCTAAATTTGGATAAATGCAATAAGATTCCAAACATTTGCAGAATTATATATATATACATGTATATACAAACAAATACACCATAATAGATTCCCCCAGCTAGCTAAAAGAGGGGTAAGTACCCTAGGAATACCACAGAGGGGTAGGAGGGAGGGTAAACCTGACTGCAGACGCATACCTATCGGACATCTACATTTATGGTAGGTACAAAACTGTACTATGTCCTTCAAGGATGCATCTGCAGTCATCACATATGGGTAGAATACCATAGCCAAACTGGGGGTGGAGGTACTAGGTGAAGGATGGTGTAGTTAAGATACCCTGCAGGACTGCCGTAGCAAAACCTGCTCTGGATCTGGAGTATAAAGGCAAATTGTAATGCTTGGCAAATGTATGCACGGAGCTCCATGTAGCAGCTTCTAAAATGTCTTTTGTAGCCACCCCTCTAAGGAAGGCTGTGGTGGTGGCTGTGGCTCTCGTGGAATGAGGTCTAATGTTAGCTGGCATGGTCTTTCCATGAAAGGAGTAGCAAAAACGAATGCAATTTCCTATCCATTTCGAAATTGTCTGTTTGGAAATTGCTTTTCCTTGTACCCCAACAGCATATGCTACAAACAACTGGTCAGTCTTTCTGTAACCTTTAGTTCTGTCCAAGTAGTAGCGTAGTTGTCTGTGTATGTCCAGGGTGTGCAGAAGTCTCTCCCCTTTATTTTGAGGTTGTAGGAAGAATGTAGGCAAATGAATAGCTTGGTTCAAAGATACCCTGGATACCACCTTTGGCATGAAAGTAGGATTGGTCCTCAAAGAAACTCTATCCTGATGAAAGATAAGGAATGGCTGCACCGCCATTAAGGCTTGTAGCTCAGATACTCTTCTTGCTGCGGTTATGGCCAGAAGGAAGGCTGTTTTCCAAGTGTGAAATCTTTTCCATTTTGCTGTATATGCCTTCCTTGTGGAAGGTCGGCAAGCTTCCATAATAATATCCCTCACTGTCTGGGATAGGTTTTCCTGAGGAGGAGTCATGGTATTCTCCAGGCAGTTAGCTGCAAGGTGTAGAGTGTAGAGTCCTGAAATTGTGCTGTGTCAGTAGTAGTGGCCATAGGGGTAGAGGCCATGGTTTCGTCTGTGACAAGCTCTTTAGCAGTGGGTACCAGTGCTGCCTTGGCCAGTTTGGGGCTATCAGGATTACTCTGGGCTGCTCTGTCCTGATCTTCAGAAGGACCTTGGTCATTAGTGGAAGAGGTGGGAAAGCATACACAATTAGAGCTTTCCAGCTGAAAGAGAGAGCGTCCACCTTCCATGCTTTTGGGTGGTATGTCCTTGAGCAGAATTTCTTCAGCTGATGATTTAGGGGAAATGCAAACAGATCTATTTCCGGACTTCCCCATGATTGTGTGATTTGCAAGAAGATGTCTGGGTGTAGCATCCATTCGTGTGCATCCATGGTAGTTCTGCTTAAGCTGTCTACCAGTGTATTGTCTTTCCCTGGCACGAATTGGGACTGTAGCTGAATGTTGAGTTTCAATGCCAGTTCCCATAGGTTCATTGTCAGTCTGCAAAGAGGGTAGGAATGGGTGCCTCCTTGCTTGTTTATGTACCACATAACAGTGGTGTTGTCTGTCCTTATGAGCAGGTGGCCTTGCTGAAGGAAAGGTTTGAAGGCCTCGATTGCGTGTATCACTGCCAGCAATTCCTTTTGATTTATGTGCATGTGCAGCTCTCTGTGTCCATAGCCCTTGTATACATCTGTCCTCCATGTGCGCTCCCCAACCTTGGTCTGAGGCGTCCGTGGTGATGGTTTGGTTGGCTCTTGGCTTGCTGAAGGGCAGCCCGCTGTTCGACCGGCAGGCTTGAGCCCACCACAGGAATTCCTTTTGAAGGCAAGGAATGAGTGGGATCAGAGCTTCTAAGCTGTGACTGTGCTGAGTCCATAAACTTCTTAGGTACCATTGTAATTTCCTCATATGAAGCCTTGCTTGTGGAATCAGAAGAATGCAAGATGCCATGTAACCCAGGGCCTGCAGGATTCTCCTTGCAGTCATCTGAGTTTGTCTTGTCAGATTCTGAAAGTAAACTGGTAGCTGTAATTGTTTTTCTTCTGTGAGAAAAGCCATCTGGGTGGTTGTGTCTAGATCTGCACCCAGAAAAGTTATTCTTTGGGATGGAACCAGTCTTGATTTGTGGATGTTGACTGTATATCCCAAGGCCTGTAACAGGTGGATGGCATAGTCCAAGTCCTTTAACAAAGTTTGCTTGTTGTCCGCTTGTATTAGGCAGTCGTCCAGATATGGGTAGATTTGAATCCCCTGAAGTCTGCAGTGTGCAATTACTGATGCCAGGCATTTCGTGAATACTCTGGGTGCAGTAGATAAGCCAAAGGGCAATGCTGAGAATTGATAATGCTCTGACCCTGCAAGAAATCTGAGGTGTCTTCTGCAGCTTTGTCGAATAGGGACATGGAGGTATGCCTCCTTGAGGTCCAGAGTCACCAGCCAAGACCCCTTGCCCAGCATGGGAAGGAGTTGCTGTAGAGTCAGCATTTTGAATTTTGGCACAATGAGGTACGTGTTCAGTGCGGACAAGTCGAGAATAGGCCTCCATTGATTTTCTTTTCTTGGAACAAGGAATAATCTTGAGTAAAATCCCTGGCCTTGTTCTGAAAGAGGTACCTTTTCTATGGCTTTCATTTGCATTAAGTTGGTAATTTGTTTCAAAGCCTCTGCCCTCTGATTTGGTGGCAGGTTTGGTATGTCTTCTTTTTGGCAAAGAGTGGAAATGGAACCTGTAACCTTTGTCTATTATTTGCAGTGTCCATGTGTCCCTTGTAATGCTGTGCCAATTTTTTGAGAATAAGGAAAGCTTTCCACCCAAAGGTGCTTCTAATTGAGCCCTGGTCGGTGGAGTCAAAGTAAAGTCATTGAGTCTGTCCTGGTGTAGCAGTTGTAGTTCCTGCACCACCTCTCTGGTTGGGAGGCTGCCACTGACGGCCTCTGTAGGAGCCTCTAGCTTGCCCTCTACCTCTGGCACGTCTATTTCTGCCTCTGAGATCTGTCCGAGTCCGGAAAGGACCAGTTTTTAGTAGGCCAATTTCTGCTGAATCTTGGTGGTTGGACTTGCAGAAAATCTTTAACTGTTTGCACAGATTTTGCCCTTTAAAACCTCTTGAGCCGTTGAACCAAATAATTTTTTCTTTTCCATAGGAGCATCCAAAAGCTTAGCCTTAACATGGTTTAGCAGAGATTGTTCCTTCAGCCAGGCATGCCTATGTATAACCGCACCTGTCATAGCAGATCTACATGAAGCTTCCAATGCATCATAGCCACACTGCAAGAAATGGTTACTAACCTGCTGGGAGCTATGCACCAGATCCTGAAGTGATTTACGATCAAGGGGTTCAGAAGAGGACAATTTCTTATGCAATTCATCTAGTAAATATTCTTGACACTGTATCATATGGAATTGACAGTTTAATGCCCTCATGGAAAGAGTTGCAGAAGTATACACTTTCTTACCCCATCTCTCACTTTCTTACCCCATCTCTCTAATGCTCTGGACTCCCTTTCAGAGGGTAGAGGATTTTTAGCAGTGGCAGCTGCAACCCCTTTAGGGCCCTGGGAAACAGTTTCTGGATCAGCAGAGTGGGCCTTGTACAGGTGAAAATGTGAGTCCGGGACCCTGTAGTACCTATCAGGTTTTGCAGGAGCCGGAGGGAGAGAGTCAGGGGCAGTACAAGCATCTGAATATACATCATCAATTACATTCAAAACAGGAGGTATAGCTAAGGGCCTGTGCTGAGGTAAATTTAAAAATGTCCTTAATCTCTTTCTGGAATCAGAGAATTCCTGACCCTGCCATTGAAAATGTTCTCTCATAGTGTGCAATGTTTCTCCAAATGAAAACTCTTCAGGAGGGGAGGCCGAGGGAATAGATTCTTCGGCATCAGAATCCTCGTAGGCCGAATAAGCCTCCTCCTAGTGGTCTGACAGATAAGAGCCATCCGTGGACTCATCTGAAGACTGTGGATCAGAGGGCTCAACCCTGGGCCTTTTGTCCGGAGGTGGTTGAGAGCCCCTGCCCGGATGTGGTTGTGAGCCTCTAATTAATGAAATCAGATCCTCTGCTAAGAATCTGAGAACTAGAAGAGGGTCACTGAGAGGAAACTTTGTGAGGCAAATCCTTAGAAAGTTTAGCAGCCTTAGCCCTAGAGAAAGCCTTAATGGACATGGATGCAGGGGGTCTGGCTGCACCACGTGCAGAAGTAGACATATCTACAGTAATGGTGTCGGAAGAATCCTGGACACCCGTTTCAGAAGGTAATTCAATTACCGACTCGGCCGGGGCCTCAAGGGCCGGGGTAGTCTGTTGTGTGGATTCAGTAGTAGGAAGAGCCAAGGACTCTGTTTCAGCCGAGACCGAGACACTCGCGGTAGGCCTGACCGAGGTTTCAGCCGAAACCGCGGCCCGCGTGTGTCGGTCCTTGTCCTTCCGTTTTTTGACTAAATGCGAAGTCGGAGTCTCCGACGGCATTTTATAAGCAAAACTAGCCCAAAAAAACTCCTCTGCAAACTCCGACCGATGTCTAAGAGTTCGTCGGTTGAAGGAAGCACAGGCTGAAAGGCCGATACGTCATGGTCTCGGCCTAGGCAGGGGAGGCAGTAAGAGTGGAAATCCTTATGAGGTATTTGTTTCCCACAGGTTAAACAATTATTAACTTTATCTGACATCGGCTGAGGTAAGAAAGAGTCCCCAACGGGGTACTTAGCTTTTTTCGAAGTCTTCGGTATCAATCACAGGAGCTGACCGACCGGCACTTGCGAACTGCTTCTGCTTCGGGCACCACGCGGCAAGAAAGACTGAGGAAGATGGCGTCGGCTGATGCTTTTATACCCCAGACGCTCTGACGTCGGGGAAAGTGCGACATCAGCCGAGGCCAGACCCAGACTTTGGAATCCGGCCGACCGAAGGGCTGCCTGAGGCAGGACAACCCATATGTGATGACTGCAGATGCATCCTTGAAGGACATGTACCTATACTGCCATTCAAAAGAAAAAAGACTGAAAGGGTGACTAAGTAATCCCAATTTTTTTTTGTTTAAATTTTACACTCGCAAAATAACAAAAGCATTGTTTAGTGAGCGTAAAACAATGGTGGCTGTTAGTTTTTTCCTCTCAGAGGTCCACGGCAGCTTGATATGATACAGTGAAGTGGCAGACTCGTTTTTCAGTGGGCATTATTTGCACATTAATATCCAGCTGGTTCTCCAATCAGTGTGCTGCTGTACTGCTTGCCATTCTCTAATACAGTATAAAAGATACTTGTGCATTAGTAGATGTTAAACACTGATCATTTGAAGAGATGTTTTAGTGGGTTTGTCTGACAGATAATACAGCACATGATAATTGCTTAGAAATCCAAAAAAAATGTAGGTGAAGAAAGGAACTACGAAGAACAGAAAATAAGAAGTTATGTACCTACCATAACGTTCCATGTTAGTTGTCTTCTCTCGCCTTCTTTCTTGCTTGATGGGTTCGGCTCCGACTCGGCACTTGCTAAGCTCGAGAGTCACTTTTACCAGCTCGAGGCAGCCCCATATCCCATGATGCAAGGCGGTAAGTACCCAGATCTCGTTTGATGATAAAGGGCAACAGCACCAAGCATAAAATACTTCCAAAAGGAAGAAAGAAAACTTACAGATGGAAGAAGGACCAGGTCTGAATGGTCTTCAGCATAACAGTTTCTTATAACAAGGTCTGTCCAGGCCAGGGGGAAGGAGGGAGGGTCGCAAGAAAGAAGGCGAGAGAAGACAACTAACATGGAACGTTATGGTAGGTACATAACTTCTTAATGTTAAGTTGTCAATCTCGCCTTCATTCTTGCTTGATGGGACCGCGTCCTAGCACCTCTATCCTGGGTGGCTCAATGGAACAAACTCTTGAGGACTGTAGAGCCAAAACTGGCTCTGTCCCTGGAGGCCAAGTCCAATTTGTAATTGGAAACAAAAGTGTGAGGAGTGGCCCAAGTGGCCGCTGCACAAATAGTGTCTAAAGGAAGTCTAGCTTGAAAAGCTGTAGAAGTAGCTAAGCTCCTAGTTGAATGTGCTTTAGGTTTTGAGCACAGCTGTTTTCCCCTGAGCAGATAAATTTCAGAGATGACCGAAGAAAGCCATCTGGACAAGGTCACTTTAGAAACAGGAAGGCCTTTTTTATTATCCGCATAGGAAACAAAAGTTGATCAGATTTTCTAAATTTTTTTGTTCTGTCCAAATAATATCTAAGTTGACGGTGGACATCAAGATAATGTAGCTTTTGTTCAGCTCTATCTGAATAGTTAGGGAAAAATACAAGGAGATCAATGGATTGATTCAAATTGTTCTTTGAAGCGACCTTAGGCAAAAAGGTTGGGTTAGTTCTCAAAGATACTCTGTCTTTGTGAAAAAACAAATAGGGGGGTCGAACCGAAAGAGCATGAAGTTCAGACACCCTCCTGGCCGATGTAATAGCCACTAGGAATAAAGTTTTCCAAGAAAGATATTTCAGGGAACAAGAAACAGCTGGCTCGAAGGGGAAGAATCAAGGATGTCAGCACTAAATTTAGATCCCACTGAGGAGGAGGATTCCTGATTGGAGGCTTTAGTAGGAAAATTCCTTTCAAGAAGGCCCTGCAGAGCCTATGGGACATAATATTATGATCTGCTATACCGACATGAAAATTGGAAATAGCAGCCAATTGAACTCTGACTGTGGAAGAAGAGGAGCCTGCATGAAAAATCTCTGCTAAGAAGTCCAGGACTGCCTGAACAGGGGCAGTAAAAGGATCAATATTCTTGGCCTTAGCCCAATAAGAGAAACGTTTCCATTTGCTTGTATAAATCCTCCTGGTAGAGGATTTTAGCGAAGCTACTATGATATCTCTAACTGGGTTAGAGATCAAAGGAAGCCTGGCTAAGGAAGGAAGTGGAGCAACCATGCTGTGAGGTTGAGAGAAGGGATTGACCGGTGCAGCTGACCCGATTGGTGAATCAGTAGATCTGGCACTGGGTCCAGATGCCACGGCTGCACCAAAAGGTGATGATGGAGGAACGGGAACCAAACTTGTCGAGGCCAGTAAGGGGCAATGAGAATCAATTTGGCTCTCAAAACGGTAGCTTTCTGGATCACCTGAGGGATCAGAGGAAATGGAGGGAAGGCATAAAGAAGTCCCTGGGGCCAATCCTGGGTCAGAGCGTCTCTGGGGGGATAGCCTGATGGAGGGAAGAGGCAGAAGAAGTCTGGACATTTGCTGTTTTGGGGAGTAGCAAAAAGATCGCAGCATGGACGACCCCATTCCAGAAAAATCTCTTCCGCTATAGATTGCTTGAGAGACCACTCGTGAGGCATGAGAATAGCTCTGCTCAATCTGTCCGCTACAATGTTGGTTTTCCCAGGGATATGCGTTGCTACCAGAAACCGATGAGAGGAGATCGCCCATTGCCATAGTCTGAGCGCTTCTCGACACAAGGGGTAGGACTTGGTTCCGCCCTGTTTGTTGATATACCAAACTACAGACATGTTGTCTGTGTGGACTGCAATTGTCCCTACGGGAAGAAAGTCGTTGAGGGCTTGCAACGTTAAAAGCACTGCTCTCATCTCCAGGACATTTATGTGCAGATGGTACTCGAGCGGCTGCCACGCCCCATGAACCATCCTGCCCTGATAATGACCCCCACCCGATCAGGGAGGCATCCGTGGTGACAGTGGCTATCGGGGATGGCGGTACAAAGTACCTGCCTTGGTGAACCTGAGGAGATGTGATCCACCAAGCAAGATGCTCTTTGCATGTCTGTGTCACCAGAATCTGGTGACTCATTGGAAGTTGTTGGTATGACCATTGTGTGAACAGCATCCACTGAAGAAGGCGCATGTAGAATCGAGCCAGGGAAGAAGAGTAATGGCCGCAGCCATGAGACCTAAAACCTTTAGAACCATTCTGGCCTGTACTTTCTTGTTGGCCAGAATGATTTTGACATGACTCTGAATGTCTGAAACTCTTTGATCTGTAAGGGTAGCTGACATCCGAACAGTGTTTAAATTTGCGCCTATGAAGGTAATAGACTGGCAGGACGATAAGGATGACTTTTCGAAGTTGATCGAGATGCCCAAATGAGAACAAAGGTTTATTGTGTAATCCCTGGCTTGTATAAGCTGATGCCTGGTGGTGGCTGACAGGAGCCAGTAGTCGAGATACGGAAACACCTGGAATCCTTGACGTCTCAGGTGAGCCGTGACCACTGCCATGCATTTGGTGAACACTCTGGGGGCTGTAGTGAGACCAAAGGGCAGGGCTCTGAACTGGAAATGACTGGACCCCAGCCGAAAGCGGAGAAATCTCCTGGAGCGTCTGTGAATCTTGATGTGATAGTACGCATCCTGAAGATCTATTGAGCACATCCAGTTGTCCTTCTGTAAGAAGGGCAGAATTGACTGAAGAGTGACCATTCGAATCTTGTCTTCCTGACAGACTTGTTGAGTCTGCTGAGATCCAATATTGGTCTCCAGTCTCCGTCTTTTGGGGACCAAAAGAACCTTGAGTAGATTCCGGGCTCTGAATGGTCTGTTGTAACTGGCTGAATGGCTCTTTTGCAGTAGTTTTGAGACTTCTAACTCTGCAATTTCCCTTAGACCGGTGGTACATCTGGAAGGGAACTTGAGGGGAAGGACTTTCCTCGAAAGGAATTATGTAACCCTTGGATATGATCGACTGTACCCATCTGTCTTGAGTGAGGGAATGCCAGGCTTCTGGGTACAGTGATAATCTTCCCCCGACTGCCTCCAAGGAGGGACAGCCGGGCAACATCTCAGGGATGCTGAAAGGGCTTGTCAGAGAGAGGCTCTCTGTTTCCCTGGTTTTTCGGACCCCCTCTGCCTCTAGAGCGGCGTCTGTTGTTGTTACCCCCTCTGCCTCTAGGGGTAAACTGACCACGTGAATCCGGCGTGACTCCTTGGGATTTACGGAACCACATCTTCCCACCTTTCTGTCCTTTGGGATAAGGTCTAGAAGGGGTGGAAAAACGGACTCCTACAGCAGAAAGAGTCTTGCCGTCCTGTTCGCACCTGGTCAAGGTTTCCTTCACCTGAGGGCCAAACAAAGCTGACCCATCAAAGGGAGAATTTGTGAAGGACGCCTTAAAGAGATCCAAAAATCACATAGCCGCATCCAGGCTTGGCGTCTAAGAGCCACACCTGTACCTGCGGCTCTACTCGCTCCATCAGCAGCATAAGATATTAGCCGCATGGAGGAGTTTGCAATGGAATTGAGGGTTCCTAGCTGCGAAGCAATTTTTCTTGAGCCCCTGCAGCTGTAGGATCCTGAACTACTTCACCCAGCTCCTTAAGGATATCCCTCTGGAGTCTGGTGAAGTGACATAGGTAATTCAGCGACGATAGCAAAGGTCGCTGAGGAAAACATCCGCCAGCACCTATCCATGGTCCTAGAGTCCTTATTAGGAGGATGGACGGCACGGAAGGATCTGCAAGTTCCTTTTGGTGGCCGCAGCCACCACCATGGCATCAGCGGGGACACCCTTAGTGAGGAATTGCTTGTCACACGGGCAGTGATAAATTTTGAAGGCCTCCTAGGGACTGGCTCTACAGAGTCAGGAGCTGCCCACGCCTTCGTGCAATAACCTGCATAAGGGGTCGAAGGCGGAGACACCCAGGAGGTGGAGGGCCGAGATCCAAACGCCTCTAGGTATACTGACTCATCCTCAGAGGGATTGTTGGTGGGCCAGTTTCCCTCTGTTTAAGGAGTTCTAGGATGTCTGGGAAGGAGACATCCTCAGAGGGGATCTAGGGGATCCCTCTGACTCATCAAAGTCAGTATCCGAGTGACAGACTCGGGGAGTCTACATGTTTCCTCTTACAAGTCCTTCCTAGGAGGATCTCCAAACATCAGGAGAATCCTCGGAAGAGGGGAAATTCCCAATGGGGAAACCTGAGGCGGAGGATCTCTGGGTCCTGTAGCAAGAGAAGTGGCAGAGATGTCAACAGGTACTATAGAGGGAGGAGCTACGGAACAGACTGCTGACTGATACCAGTGGCCAGCACACTCTTCATCACCTCGAATGCTCACCTCCCAGGCAGGTCCGAGAGAACCCGTTCAAGAACTAGGAACTCCAGGGACCACCGAAGGGAAGTCTCCGAGGCAGATGTCGGAGCCGAGCTCACCAAGGCCGAGGCTCCAAGGGGAAGAGCGGGTTCGGACAAGGGTCCGATGCCACTCACCCCCTCGGAGGAGACCATGGAAGCCCGACCACCGAATCCCTCTAAGGAAGGTCTCGAAGAGGAAATAAGAGTAGAGGCTGAAGGAACAGAAGGGGGTATCCGTCCTCCAGCCGTAGCAGTAACCATTCCCGAAGACTCCAACTCCAAGCTCTGGGGTAGAGTTGAAGGAGGAACTGTAACGGGGTGTGGACCAACAGTCGTCTGTTGAGACGGACTATCTAACATTTGGGCCAGTACCTGTGACTTAAGTAATCTGCTGACCACTCTCTCTAGGTCATGGTCTGACAGTCTGGATGACCTTGAAGATCGGCTCCGATGGCTCCGTTCCGAAAGAAGAGGTGAAGCCGGAGCCGAAAGTATCGGCTCCAAGGAAGGAGACCTCGACCTCTTCCTGGAATGAGCCATCGGAACCGATACTATAGATCCTGTCGGAGCCGAAGACTTATCGGAGCCGACAGGAAGCCTCGATGTATCGGTTCCAGCCGGAGCCGATACAGCCACCAAAGTAACGGTGTCGGAGCCGATCAGAGCCGACACCGATGCCTGTGCCACATGGGGGTCGGAACCGATCGGAGCCGACACCGGTGGTCGATGCAGATTCGGCACCGATAGCCATCGGTGCCGAAGGCTTTAAGCCAGAATCGGCTCCAGCCGGAGCCGATCTCGACTCGGAACGAGTTGGAGCCGAGGCCGCAGGCTTAGACACAGAAGCCTGGGCCTTGGAAGATTTAGCTGATTTTGATGGAGCCGACTTAGCCGGAGAGCCCTCCGGCTTAAGAAGGCCCCTAAGTATCAGCTTGTTGCGTCTTTCCTGCAGGACTCTCTGGCTGAAGGAATGACAAATAGCACAGGAGTCCTGCAGGTGAAGAGGCCCCAGGCAATACAGACAAGAAGTGTGACCGTCTGTCAGAGACATCTTCTGACAGCACGAGTCACACTTCTTAAAACCTGAGACCCTCTCCTTTGACATGGTGCTTAACAAAATACACACACACACACACCAGTCAAAAAATTAACTTAAATAAAATACCAAAAGGTATTCCTATAAAACAAACACACACACCCTAACAGGGAGGGGATGGGATGGGTAAAGTTTGACTAAAAAAAATTAGAAGAGACAGGGATTTTCTGTCAGAAAATGTAAATAATTAACTTATAACTAACAATTAAGGGTTTTTTTACAAAAAGGGGCTTAAATATCAAAAAAGTGAATCACTTACCAGGAGCTGGTAAAAGGAGGACCTCATAAGCGAAGCGGCAAACGAGATCTGGGTACTTACCGCCTTGCATCATGGGATATGGGGCTGCCTCGAGCTGTTAAAAGTGACTCTCGAGCTTAGCAAGTGCCGAGTCGGAGCCGAGGGATCGGCTCCGAACCCATCAAGCAAGAATGAAGGTGAGATTGACAACTTAACATTGTTAGTTAAGATGTGGATGTAATGTAGGATCAGAGACAATTACATATGACATCATAAAGTTTATATTAAGAGATACAGAGGTTGGGGGCAAGCAATGTCACAAAATGTTTTCCATATTAACAACCTTAATTCAGCCAGATAATTGTCAGAGTCTCAACACAAAATTAAGATCCCAAGGAGATGCCACTGATTTTCTAGGAGCCTCTTATGCAAAATCCCTTTCAAGGATATTTTCACATCAGACTGCAATGAAAGAGTTGGCTCCATGGGCAGACATGCTGAAATGACCAATAAATGAATCTTGAGAGAGGAATAAGAAAGGTTCATGACTGGAGTGCCTTGTGTGGAGTCAGCATGCCCTCCCTAGGTTCGTTTGGCTTTCCTCCGGGTGCTCCAATTTTGTCCCACATTCCAAAGACATACAGTAGGTTGCTTGGACAGTCTAAATTGGGTGCGTGTCTGTACTCCCAAGTATGTGGAAGAACTACATCAGCAGGGCTAGCCACCTGGCAGTGTAAACCCTGGCTCTAGATAACTGTCACTGCTGAAGTGACACCCCTGTCGTATTTGCAAAAATGGGAAAAGGGGTTGTGGTTGGATGGATGGGACAGTAGCTCATAAATATTGTGAAACCAGAAAAGAACTACCTAAAAACATACAGAAGAAACAACTAATAAAACAAACCAGACTGGAGCCAGAGTAACACTGAGCGCTTTTGTCCCGTTTATTACAGAATGTCCTCAAAACTAACAATTACATACAGCCACTGCCTTTTATAACACTAATTGATCATGACATCATTACCTTAACTTGTTACTCAGTCTTTTAAAGTAAAACTAACAATACATAGAAAATATATATATCTATATATATATATATATATATATATATATATATATATATATACATATATATATATATATATATATACATATACACACACACACACATACATATATACTTTAACTGTCATCAACTAAATACAGAAATATATAATTCCCAAAGTCATAACTTTGAACATGTATTTAAAAATAAACAGGTTATTAAGTTGCCTGTTTTTCTAAGTCAATTATTCACATAATTTAAATGACTTTTTACAGAAATCTTGTCATTTACGCCTGGAATAACATCGGCTCTCAGGAAAATCTGCCATTTCAGCTCTATATTTTCTAAAAAATAATTAAAAGAACCTACAAATTTGTCCTTACTGACTTTCTCAACTACAAAAAAGTTAATTTCTTGAAATTTGTGCATTTCAATGAGTGCTTGGCTAAGGCATTACTTAAATCCTTCTTTTTAATGGCTAAAACATGTTCCCTAACGCTATGATTTAATTTTCTAATAGTTTCACCTATACAGAAATTCTCACAGCTAGAGCACACTGCAAGATACACAAGCCCTTCACTTGACAGTTAAATCTCCCCTTTGCTGTTAACGTGTAATTTACGTTAAGAAAACGATACCTGAATGGGTGCTGGTTATGTTGTCGGCACCAACTAGAAAATCTTCTCCATTTGCTAATATATGATTTTCTAGTACCAGGCTTTCTAGGCTAAATTAGTACCTGCTGCAAGTCCTCCGAAAAAGGGGGACTAAAATGAAATAAAACCACATCATCCAGGCAGTTAAATGAAGATGCTTGATGTCAGGGTATAAACACCCCAAGTCTTGTGTGAGCAGATCAATTATGTGAAGAAGCTTGTACTAATCGCTCCTGGCCTTTCCAAAAGAAGGGAAAACCAATGTTGCCTACTCCAAAAAGGAGTCACCACAATAATCTTGGTGATTCCTTCGGAGTCTTCCTCAATATCCTGGATATTAGTGGAAAAGCATACAGGAACATTCCTATCAAATAAAGAAAAGGCATCTGTCTTCAGGCCTTCTTCCACAGAAGTCCTGGAACAGAATTTTTCCAGTTGATTGTTCAGAGAGAAAGTAAACAGATCAACTTGAGGAATTCCCCCTCAGGGAGAACAAATACTGGAAAGACCCTCTGACCTAGATGCCAATCATGAGGGTCTGACCTGGTCCTGCTCAGCTTGTCTACCACACAATTTTGCTCTGATGGAATGTAGGATGCAGGCAGAGTGAGATTTCAATGTGAAGCTATATCCCAAGCTACAGTGGTTAGTCTGCAAAGGGGGTACAACCTGGTTCTTCCTTGCTTATGTACCACATGACTGTAGTAACTGTAATCTGTAACCGGAAACCAAAGATGGTTCAGGGAGTTCAGTGCCTTGACCAGTGCAAGCATTTTCCTGATACTTATGTGCTTGCATCTGTCCTTGGTGTCCCACACCTCCCGCAATTTTATCCCTCCCAAAACTGCTCCTCAAGCAAAGTCCAAAGCATCTGTGGTGACTGACTGCTTTGTAGCAAGGAGGGAGAAAGGAAAACCTGGATTTAAGGAAATCTGTTATCTCCACCAAAAAAAAATATTCTCTTCTGACAAACCCCAGTAGTGGGATCTGAAAAGATAAAAGGTGTTGATGCTGGGACCAAAGAGATTTCAGATACAGCTGTACCTTTCTCATGTAGGGTCTTTCCTGAGCACCATTAGAATCAAAGATACTATGAGATCCTAAGGTATTGCCTCTCAGTGCCCGAAGTCTGTATGGAAAAAGTACAGTTTTGTACCTACCATAAATGTAGATGTCCGAGAGGTATGCATCTGCAGTCCTAACATATGGGTTGTCCTGCCTCAGGCAACCCGTCGGTCGGCCGGATTCCAAAGTCTGGGTCTGGCCTCGGCTGATGTCGCACTTCACCCGACGTCATAGCTGCTGTGAATTGGGTATAAAGGCATCAGCCGACGCCATTTTCCTCAGTGTTTCTTGCCCCAGATGCCAGGTGCCCTCTAGGAAGGCTAAATTTGGATAAATGCAAATGATTCCAAACAGTAGAGAGCAAACAATATAAACATGTATATACATATATACAAACAAATACCCCATAATAGATTCCCCCAGCTAGCTACAAGATGGGCAAATACCCTAGGAGTACCACAGAGGGGAAGGAGGGTGGGTAATCCTGACTGCAGATGCATACCTCTCGGACATCTACATTTATGGTAGGTACAAAACTGTACTATGTCCTTCAAGGATGCATCTGCAGTCCTAACATATGGGTAGAATACCATAGCCAAACTGGGGGAGGAGGCACTAAGATGATTATGGTGTTGCCAAGATCCCTTGCAAAACAGCAGTTGCAAAACCTGCTTGGGATCTGGAGTATAAAGGTAGATTATAATGCTTGGCAAATGTATGCACGGAGCTCCAAGTAGCAGCTTCTAAAATGTCTTTGGTAGCCACTCCTCGTAGGAAAGCTGTAGTAGTGGCTGTAGCCCTTGTGGAGTGAGGTCTGATGTTTTCTGGAGATGTCTTTCCATGAAAAGAGTAACAAAATCTAATGCAATTTCCTATCCATTTTGAGATTGTTTTGAAATTGCTCTTCCTTCTATTCCTGTTGCATATGCTACCAGAAGCTGGTCAGTTTTTCTGTTGGTCTTGGTTCTGTCCAGATAGTAGCGCAATTGCCTGTGCACATCCAAGGTATGTAGTAGTCTTTCCCCCCTGTTCTGTGGGTTGGGGAAGAATGTTGGTAGATGGATTGCTTGGTTCAATGATACCCTGGAGACCACTTTTGGCATAAAAGTAGGGTTAGTTCTCAAGGACACTCTATCCTGATGGAAGATAAGGAAGGGCTGTACTGCCATTAATGCCTGTAATTCAGAAACTCTTCTTGCTGAAGTGATTGCAAGCAGGAAAGCAGTTTTCCAAGATAAGAATTGTAATTCTGCTGTTGCTGCTGGTTCGAAAGGGGGAAGTGTTAACTTTTCCAACACAAAGTTAAGGTCCCATGTAGGCAATGGTGGCTTCCTTGAAGGCTTTACATTTTTAATTCCTCTCAGAAACTGCCTGAGTAGAGGATGAGAGAAGACTGGAGGATCCATGTTGTATTCTGCTGAAATTGCTGATGCGTAAATCTTAATGGAGGAGTAAGACAGGCCATTGTGGAAAAGTTCTGGTAAGTATTCCAGGATGTTAGCTATGTTTGCTAATGATAAATTTTCTCCTTTTGCTGCACTCCAAATGAGGTATCTTTTCCATTTGGCTGAATAAGTCTTCCTTGTGGAGGGTCTGCGAGCCTCCAGGATAATGTCTTTAACCCTCTGAGATAAATCTGGGTTATTTTGCTTTATGTAATATTCCAAGCAGCTAGCTGTAGTGTTTTCAAGTTTGGATGTAGGATCTTGTAGTTGTTCTGTGTTAGCAGTAAAGGAACTAGAGGTAGAGGCCATGCGTGTGTCCGAGACATGCTCCTCAGTAGCGGGTACCAATGCTGCCTCGGCCAGTCTGGAGCTATCAGGAAGATCCTTGGGTGATCTTCTTTGATCTTCAGTAGCACTTTGTGCATCAAAGGAAGAGGTGGGAATGCATATGCTGTCAGGTTTTCCCAAATGAAGGATAGCGAGTCCACCTACCAAGCAAGTGGGTGGTATGTCCTTGTGCAGAATTTCCTCAATTGGTAGTTGTGTGGGGATGCAAACAGGTCTATTTCTGGTAGTCCCCATTTCTTTGTAATGGTTTTGAAGATGTCCGGATGCAGCATCCATTCGTGGGCATCCGTGGTAGTTCTGCTTAAGGTGTCTGCTAGTATATTTTCTTTTCCTGGCACAAATTTGGCCTGGAGTTGAATGTTGAGGTTCAGGGCCACATTCCACAGGTCCATTGCCATCCGGCATAGAGGGTATGAGTGCGTGCCTCCCTGTTTGTTGATATACCACATGACTGTGGTGTTGTCCGTCCTTATCAGCAAATGACCCTGTTGACTAAAAGGTCCGAATGTCTGAAGTGCCTGTTTCACTGCCAGCATCTCTTTTTGATTTATGTGTAGGTTCAGCTGGTCTTGTGTCCATAGGCCTTGTATACACTTGCCCACCATGTGTGCCCCCCAGCCTAGGTCTGAGGCGTCCGTGGTGATAATCTGGCTTGGGTGAGGTTTGTGGAAAGGCAGTCCTCTGTTCAACTGACAGGCCTGAGCCCACCACAGGAATTCTTGTTTCAGGCATGGTATTATTGGAATCTGGGCTTCTAGAATGTGCTTGTGTTGAGACCATACATTCCTTAGGTACCATTGCAACTTTCTCATATGCAGCCTGGCATGTGGAATCAATATTATGCAGGATGCCATGTAACCCAGGGCTTGCAGGACTTTCCTTGCTGTAAGCTGGTTCTGTGTTGTTAATGCCATGAAATAGTGTGGCAGTTGCTTTTGCTTTTCTGCTGTGAGAAATGCCATCTGATTTGATGTGTCCAGTTCTGCACCCAAGAATGTTATCCTTTGGGATGGTACCAGCCTTGACTTTTTCATGTTGACTGTGTATCCCAGGGCTTGCAGTAGTTGTATAACCTTTTCCAAATCTTTTGTTAATTTGGTCTTGTTGTCCGCTTGTATTAGGCAGTCATCCAGGTATGGATAAATCTGAATTCCCTGAAGCCTGCAATGAGCAATTACTGATGCCAGGCATTTCGTGAATACCCTGGGCGCAGTAGATAAGACAAAGGGCAATGCTGAGAATTGATAATGCTCTGATCCTGCAAGAAATCTGAGGTATCTTCTGCAATCTGGTCGTATAGGGACGTGCAGGTATGCCTCCTTGAGATCTAGAGTCACCAGCCAAGACTCCTTGCCCAGCATGGGAAGAAGTTGCTGTAGGGTCAGCATTTTGAATTTTGGAACAACGAGAAATGTGTTCAGAGCGGACAGGTCGAGAATAGGCCTCCATTGGTTTTCTTTTCTTGGTACCAGGAAAAGTCTGGAGTAAAATCCTTGCCCTTGTTCCATAGGAGGTACCTTTTCTACAGCTCTCATCCTTAGTAGATGGTTGATTTGTTCTAGAGCGTTTGTTTTTTGGTTTGGTGGTAGGTTTGGCTTTCCTCTCTTTTTTGGTGAGAGTGTGGTAGTGAAACCTGTAACCTTTGTCTATTGTCTGTAAAATCCATTTGTCTCCTGTAATGTAATGCCAGTTTACGGAAAATAAGGCTAGCTTTCTGCCTAAGGGTGCTTCCAGTTGTTCCCTGGTAGGCGGTATCAGAGCCAAGTCATTGTGCCTGACCTGTGGAAGTGGTCGTAGCTGGATCTGTGGCAGTACTTCTCTGGTTGTTAGGCTGCCACTGACGTCCCCTGTAGGCACCTCTGGATTGACCTCTGCCTCTTGGGCGCCTATTTCTGCCTCTCTGTGCTCTGGAGGTGTCTGGAAAGGACCAATTCTTCGAAGGCCAATTTCTACTAAACTTCGGAGGCTGGACCTGTAAGAAATCCTTGACTGTTTGGATCGATTTTGCTTTTTCTTCCACCTTCTTTAGCACTTGCTGTGTAGGGGAGCCAAACAAACTTTGTTTCTCCATGGGAGCATCTAGAAGCTTTGACTTTACATGGACTGGTAAGGATTGCTCTTTTAACCATGCATGCCTTCTAATCACTGTTCCAGTCATAGCTGATCTAAAGGAAGCCTTCAGTGCATCATAGCCGCATTTTAAGGAATGATTACTGACCTGCTGAGTGTTATGTACCAAATCCTGAAGGGACTTACGGTCTATAGGTTCAGGAGAGGACAGTTTTTTATTTAGCTGGTCTAACAAAAATTCCTGATACTGAATCATGTGGAATTGACAGTTTAAGGCCCTAGCCGAAAGAGTAGCAGAAGTATAAACTTTTTTACCCCATCTCTCTAATGCTCTAGATTCTCTTTCAGAGGGGAGGGGGTTTTTGGCAGTGGCAGCTGCTACAGCTTTGGGGCCCTGTGAAATGGTTTCAGGATCTGCAATAGGAGCCTTATACAAGTGAAAGTGTGTGTCCGGGACCCTGTAATATCTGTCGGGCTTGGCAGGGGCCAGGGGAAGAGAGTCAGGGGCAGTACAAGCATCATTATATGCATCATCAACAACTGTAAGTACTGGAGGAATGGCTAAAGGCCTATGCTGTGGTAAATGTAAAAAGGTCCTTAGCCTTTTCCTTGAATCTGAAAAATCCTGGCCCTGCCATTGAAAATGCTCTCTCATAGCATAAGGTTTCCCCAAAAGAAAATTCCTCAGGAGGAGAGGCAGAAGGAATGGAGTCTTCTGCATCAGAATCCTCATAAGGAGAATATGGGCCTTCTGGAGGATCTGAGTTTTCTGAATCATCCGAGGAATAGTCTGTAGAAACAGGATCCGGGGGCTCTGCTCTAGGCCTCTTCTCTGGAGGGGGTTGAGAGGCCCTGTCTGGGTGAGGTTGGGATCCCCTGATCAAAGAAATGAGATCCTCAGCCAGGCTGAGCATTTGGGAACTAGAGGTAGGCCTGTGTGAGGGGGTTTTAGCAGGCAAGGCCTTAGAAGATTTAGCTGCTTTAGCCCTAGAAAAAGCCTTGATAGACATAGATGCAGGGGGCCTAGCAGCTCCACGTGCAGGGGTAGATATGTCTAAAGGAATAGTATCTGATAAATCCTGAGTGGCTGCTACAGCAGGGGTTATTTCAGTAGCAGATTCAGCCATGCTGTGTGAGGCCTCGGCTATCGGAGGCATGCTTTCGGCCGAAGGAAGAACCGAGGAGTCGGTTTCAGCCGAAACCGAGACACTCGCGGTTGGCTTAACCGTGGTTTCGGCCGAAACCGCGGGCGAAGTGTCGGTCCTTTTCCTTACGCTTTCTAGCTAATTGTGAAGTCGGAGTCTCCGACGGCATTTTGTAAGCAAAAGCGGGACCAAAAAACTCCTCTGCAAACTCCGACCGACGTCTAAGTGTCCGTCGGTTGAAGGAAGCACAGGCTAGACAAGCTGATACGTCGTGGTCTGGGCCTAAGCAAGGAAGGCAGTAAGAGTGGAAATCCTTATGAGGTATTTGTTTCCCACAAGTTAAACAATTATTTACTTTTTCTGACATCGGTTGAGGCAAGAAAGAGTCCCCAACGGGGTACTTAGCTTTTTGGAAGTCTTCGGTAGTAGAAATCTCTGGATCTGACCGACCGGCACTTGCGAACAGCTTCTGCTTCAGGCACCGCGCGGCAAGAAAGACTGAGGAAAATGGCGGCTGATGCCTTTATACCCAATTCACAGCAGCTATGACGTCGGGTGAAGTACGACATCAGCTGAGGCCAGACCCAGACTTTGGAATCCGGCCGACCGAAGGGCTGCCTGAGGCAGGACAACCCATATGTTAGGACTGCAGATGCATCCTTGAAGGACATCCTTAGAAACAGATCTAAATAAAGATCTGTTTTCCTGTGGAAGAAAAGCTCTTTGAACTGACATCCCAGGAAAACAATCCTGTGTGAGGGAGTCTAGAAAGACTTCTGAATGTTCTCTTGGAATTCGCAGCTTGTGCAAGAGATCACTGACCCAAGACAGAGATTCCTGACATTTTGAAAAACACTCTGCAAAGATGAGCAAGTTGTCCAACCTTGGAAAAATTTAGATAACCTGTAGCCTGCAATGAATTGTAACTGGAGCTAGACAGTGAACACTCTTGGTGCAGTGGATAATCCAAAGGGTAAGAAAGAAAACTGATAATGTGGATTCAGACACACAAAACCTTAAGAGATGTCTGAAGCCTGGATGAGTAGGGATGGGATAAGCATATTTAAAATCTAGTGTCACTAGGAAACTTGAGGCGCAGAAGAGCTAACAGGTTGTAAAGTGACACTTTTAATTTGAGCACGATCACAAACAAGTTTAGGAAAGAAATACCCAGAACTTGTCTCCAGACATTTTCTCTCTTTGGCATATGGATGAACAGGTGAAAAAGAATGTCTGATCTGCAGGATAAGGAAAGACCACCCAGGAAAGGAAGAATTTCCTTCCACTGCCAGCTGTAATCTAGGTGAATGATTTTCAGAACCCATTTGTTTGAAACAATCCATTGCCAAAAAGAAACATGTTGATTCATCAGACTTTCTGGAAAAGAAAAACGTCCAAGATGGGAGGGGGTCTCGAATAATCATTCGGGCTGATTGGAGCCGTTTTTCATTCCGACAGGTTTGAAACTTCTTTTCGGGGATCCCTTGCCATTTCATAGGATCATAGGAAGTTACTAGGCTAATGGCACCGGGACCCTTAAAAGCTTAGCCAGGTTATACCCTTATTTCTACGATCAGCACCAACTGCCCTGTCTAAAAGGGACACAGGTGGAACCCATGGGGCGAATTTACGGTTACCCATCCAATCATGCAGATTGCATGTAAAAAGGGCCAGTAAGGTGCTCTGTTTGACATCAAATGGGAGTCAGTTCCAAAGGCGTGGTAACCTCTGGGAGACAAATCTGTCCCTCCAGCAAGTTCTATTAATGTCACATACCAGGCTAAGATCTTTAGAATAAGTAACCCATGTACTATTTAACTAGCAGATATGCAATAAAGCAGGGTCAAAGATTGCCTTACATGCAATTGCCTCTGAGGAAACTGTATGAAACACAATAAACTGACAGTGATTTCAGACAAACCACATTGGACTGATACTGAAGACCTTGATTTTTCCTTGTGAGAAATCTTTGTGGTCTCTCCAACTGTTGCAAGTGTTTAGAAAGGTACATACCAAAAGGGGCGTTGTACTCTGTTACTGGCCTGATGAGGGAAGAATACAGAGAATTTATAACTTTTTTCTGGATGCAATGCCCTTACTTATGAGATGAACAATATAAAATGCCCTTCTTACCACTGTGGAGACATGGTGATGAAAGGTAAGGTTGCTGTCAACCTGGGTTCCCAGGTCTCTCACCACTGACTGCATACTTAGGGTGTTGTTAGCAGGAACATCACACTTACTGAAAGGGATGACAATACATTTTTTCTGCATCATCAAGTTTTAAGGCCATGACTTTGGCACCAATCATTTGTTTGTGTAAGACCCTCTTTTAGGATGTCAACATTGTTTGGACATTCTATGACCACTTTCAGTTTCAGTGTCAGCCACAGACCTTTTGTATTAGCTTGTACTCTGGAGAAATAGATTCCAAACAGCAGAGGTGCCAGAACTGATCCCTGTGGAACACCACTGGTTACAGGTCTGCTGCTGGAGTAGGATTCCCCTATTTTGACTGTATTAATTGTATCAGTGATCCAGGTAGCAGTCCATCTGACGATATAAAGATTGACACCTAGCTGGGTGAGTTTGTCCAAGTGGGGGATAGTGTCAAAAGCCTTGGCTAAGTCTAGGTAAGCTGTATGTACAGATTTTCCCGTGTCCATGGCCTTGGTGAGTGTCTCTAAGAAGTCTACCAAGTTTAGCAAGTATGATCTCCCTTTGATAAAACCAAACTGAGTAGAGTCAAGTGTTTGGAGATTACCTATATCTTTGTTGATATGATCCATGATGATTCGCTCCATAGCCTTGCAGAGAAGGCTAGTCAGGCTAACAGCTCTATAGTTCCTAGGGTCAGTGAAAGAACCACCTTTGTGCAAGGGAATAACAATGGTGGTTTCCATTCAGCTAGGACAAAGCCGGTGCTTAGACTATGATTGAAGACGGTACCCAGTGGTGGTGTTAATTTTTTTTTTTTTTAACTCAAATAGGACACAACCTGGGATGTTATCACGTCCCACAGATGCTGTGTTTTTGGCCTTAGAGAGGGTGCTTATGACCTGCTCTTTAGAGATACAAGGTAGAGGACAGGTGCAAGGATGTCAAGGAGTATGTGTGGTGGAGCAAGGGAGTGAAGCTTTCACAGAACCTGTCAGCTAACAGGTTAGCTATATCTACAGGCTCAGTATACATGGTATTATTAACTACCAGTTCGGCAGAAATCTCAGCCTTTCCTTTTAGGTTACGTATGTAACTAAAGAACGCCTTATGGATGTCCTTAGTTAAGGAAGCTAATTTGCATTCGTAGTTTTCTATGGAGGACTTCACAAGAAGTCTTACTTGCTGGTTTAATCAGGGGAGGGAGTGTTTCCAGTTTAGGGCTCTCTCCCTCTTAGACAGAAAGTTCTTCCTCTTACTGTAAAAGCATGTTAATGGCAGTTGTCCACCAGGTAGGTTTACTCTTCCTTGAGGAGCTTGTTTTGGTCCTATCCGGTACGGCTGAGTCAATGCAGTTATACAAGTGTTTGTACAAAACACTGGTGTAGAACTCTGCATAGCTGCCAGTTCCATCTGAGGGGGGAGGTGGAGTGAAGCCATTTATACTGTCCTGTAAGAGGCTGTAGTTTGGAGGAGTTGTTTAGTTTAGTTGCTGGGGAGGGGGGGGGGCAGGTGTGATAGTTGCTTCGAATGAGACTGATTTGTGGTCAGATCTCACTGGGGGAAGACCTCAAAGTGGGGATGCTACAGTGGTCCACCGTATTGGTAAGCACCAAATCCAGGATGTTGGCACTCCTTGTGGTTGTCATTCTAAGGGAGGGATCAGCAACCTACGAGACACATGCCAAGCGTAGCACGTGGAATGATTTTCAATGGCACATTTAGTGAATTGAAATATAAGAGACTGTGTGTAAGAGATAAGAGAAAGTGACTGATTGAATGCACAGCAGAAAAGACCGAGTGGGTGAGTGACTGGAAAAAAATCGGTGACTGAATGCATGCATAACTCAATCTCTTGGAGAGAAAAAAAAAAAAAAAAAAAAAAAAAAACAAAATCTGAACAAAGCCAAAAATAATGGGGGGACAAAGCCTCAAAAATAGGGACAAATTCTAAATAGTACTCTTATAAACTTAGGAAGGTGCACAGCTAGAAATAAGGTCTTATGTTATCATGCATTTTCTGAAGGATATAAATTCTGAAACTAAAATGACATTATTTTGTGAATTCAGTCCTCACTGATTTGCCACAAAAATTCAGAAAAATCAAATTTTTTGAGGTACAGACCAAAAATATGAGGCAAAAATCTGGACATTCTGCGAAAATCTGTACAGTTGAACAGTATGAATGCAGCCATGTATGAAAGCTGAAGAGACTGTGTGGGTGAACAATCAGTGAGAGACAGAGAGAGTGAGTGAATGAATGTATGAAAGAAGTGATTGCTTGTGAAAGCGAGTGATCGTAACATGACATCTACCAGTAGCATATAACAGATTATTCTTCTCAACATTAATTTTCTCTCTCTATAAAAAGCAGTAAGTATGGTTTTGATTAGCTGTTAATCAAAACCATACTTACTTCTTTTTATAAAGAGATAAAATTAATGTTAAGTAGAAATGAGTTCAGCAACATCCTTTCAAAATGGAAGCTGTTATTTATTTACCCTTTGTTGAACCAGTTAGTCAGACTATTTATTTCTCACACAGCAAGATGACTCGGGAATACATGCTGATCCAAGGCAGAGTTTTATTCCACAAGAAAAATGCTCTGTATTTTTAGGAACTTACCAAACATGTGTAGAGACAGAGTTGGACCACCGATCTGTGTATGAAGGAACCAAGTTTGACTGCAAGCAGACTACCATACAATACAGTACAAAAAAAAGTACATTCTATTTAGCATTACATCAACCTTTGGGTAATGTTATGTGGGATTTCTGAACTTAAATTATCTCGGGTGGTGCATACTGATGCCAGTATAGTCCGTGGGCCACTGTGTTAACTAATACAGTACCTTAAATGACTCAGAAAAGGCAAAAACTTGATATTTCCACTTTTCAAGAATGTTGAACGAATGAACTTGGATTCATACAACAAAAGGATCCAGCTGTTTGTGCTTTATGTTGTGAAAATGTGTCCCATATGTCCAGTGTACAAAGACACTATCAAACCAAACATCAATCCACGTATAAAAACTCTGAGGAGAAAAGTGAAGCCATAAAAATTGATGCAAAAAACAAACTAGTATTTTTAGTCAAGTAACTGGAACCAAAAATATAGCCACCGAATGTAGTTACAAAATTGCTCAGTGTGTGGCTTCGAAGGCCAAAACTTTCACAGATGGAGAACTCATCAAGGAAACCTTTTTGAGCAGTGCTGAAATTTTGTTTAGTGATTTACCAAATAAACAAACAATACTGTCTCGGATTCAAGAAATACCTGCTTCTGCCAGATCAACAGCAAGACGCATAACTGATATGGCTGAACATGTAATGGTAAAAGAGACGGCCGTGTTACAACAAGCTGTTGTATTTAGTGTCGCTTTTGAAAAAGTGTCGATGTAAATGACATGGCATGCTTAGCAATAGTTGCCCAATATTGTGACAATGACCATATTTACGAAGAACTGTGCTGCTTGGTACAGTCAAGGGAAAGGATATAACTGTATTTGTAAGCTATTTTGAAAATCAGAACATTAACATAAATAAAATATTCTGTTATTACCACTGATGCTGTCCCTGCAATGGTCGGAAAAAACAAAGGATTTGTTAAATTTCTTCAGGATCATATTAGACGTCAAGTATTGAGCTTCCATTGCATTATATACCAGGAGGGTTTGTGTGTGAAGATTTTGTCACTGTGCTTGAACTCTAATGGAAACTGTTGTCAAGATAGTTAACGTCATAGTTTCACGTTCTTCATTTACCCACAGGCAAATCAAATCTCATCTACAAGAAATGGAGATTGCATATATGGACATCCCACTGAACAGCAATGTTTGTTGGCTTAGTCAAGGTAATATTTTGAACAGATTTGTATCAAGTCTAGAAGCGATCAAGGTGTTTCTTGATGAAAAGAACAACATTTCCCAGAATTGAAGAACGATAACTGGCTGTGCAAGCTAATGTTTCTGGCTGACATAACTAAACACCCAAATGATAAACTTGAGCTTACAAGGACAGGGTCAAACAGTACTTGAACTTTTTGAGCACTGGAAATGATATGCGTCAAAATTAGACACATTTTGCCATGATATTACCACTAACACCTACAAGTACTTTCCAAATGTAAAGGCTCGTTCAGATCGATTTACTGTCAACAGAGATGAACTTCAGAAGTACTATGAAGCACTCAAAGGAGAGTTTGCTAAAAGAGGTCAAGACTTCCAAATTTGCAGGCCCATATTTTCTTAACTCATCAAGCTCGATTTAATGGATCTTACTACCACTCCATTTAACCCATCTCTTTTTGAGTGGATGGATGTTGACAACTTTAAAATGCAACACATCAAATTCAAGTCATCAATTATGGACAATAAAATTTGTAGAACTGTAGAAAACTCTTGAAGGAAACTGCTTGGAAAAGTCAGCTGCCATACTCAACTGCTGGACATCCCTGCCCGAAACATTCACCTGTTTGAAGAAAGCTGCATTTGCTCGGTTTTCGGCTTTTGGGTCAACTTACACATGTGAACAAATATTCTCACACAGGAAAGCTGTTTTGAGTCCACAGAGAGGTTGCCCAACACCTGTGCATTCAGAAGCCTGTGTGAAGCTGAAAGTGACCAAACACACACCTGATATTGAACAAATAACCAAGGAGAGGCAAGGGTCTCATTAATTAAATGACTCAGATCAATAATATTCAATGATTACTCATACTAAAAATTTTAATAGCATGTCTCATGTTTGATGCAAATGTTTTGTTCTTCCAGCTACTGGACTTTGTCTTAAAATACACATTTGACAATTTTATAAGAAAATTTCAAAATGTGTTCAGAACTTAAATTTTGCAAAATATAGTTTAGAATAGTTACTTAACATATCGGAAACATGTTAATACAAGATGAAGTTAATGTGTTTTAATGGTTGTTTTATAAGCCTACCGTAGTTTTATATACAACCATTGAATCACATTAACCTGATCTTGTTGTCAGATGTCCCTATTTGAGTGGGACTGTTCAGAGTTCAGCAGCCTAAAACATGCAGCCGACGTCATTACATCAGTTCTTCTTGTCCCAGATGTAAGGAGCCCCCAAAATAGGAAGCAATTACATGGTGTGGAAGACCTCCAGTAAAAAGTAAATACCATTGCCATAAAATATGGCCAAACAGAAGAATAGATAGAAGTATAGAAAAGTCAGGGCCTGGAGGGAGGGTAACCACGACTGCAACAGTGAATACACTCGAAGATTTACTTTATGGTAAGTGTACACAACTGTATTATGTTCTTCGTGTTTCACTCTTGCAGTCATCACACTATGGTAGATTCCCAAAGCTGAGAAAGGGTGGAGGCAGTCAAGAAGTATTAGGGCTGGCTAGCAGGCCTTGTAAGACTGCTGTAGCAAATCCAGCTCTGGATTTAGAAAAAATAGGCAAGTGGTAATGCTTGGTGAAGGTGTGCACAGAACTCCAAGTTGCAGCCTCCAGGATGTCCCTGGTGAGGACTCCCCTGAGAAATGCTGTAGAGGTGGAGGTAGCCCTAGTGGAATGGGTTAAGATCCACTGTGGGGTAGGTTTTCCATGATGTTTGTAGCAGAAATGGATGCAGTGTGCTATCCATTTGGAGATGGTTTGCATTGAAATGGCCTTGCCCTCTGCCCCTGTAGCAAAGCTGACTAGCAGCTGGTCAGATTTTCTGAAAGGTTTAGTCCTATCAAGGTATAACCTAAGTTGCCTGTGTACATCCAAGGAATGCAGGATCCTTTCCCCTTTATTTGGAGGATTAGGGGGAAAAAGTTGGTAAATGGATGGATTGTTTTAAAGCCACACTAGATACCACCTTGGGCATAAATGATGGGTTAGTCCTGAGGGAAACCCTGTCCGCATGGAAGATAATAAAGGGTTCCACAGCCATAAGGGCCTGCAACTCAGACACTCTTCTTGCTGAAGTGATGGCTAGAAGTAAGGCTGTTTTCTAAGAGAGGAATTTTAACTCTGCTGTAGCAGCAGGCTCAAGGGGGGGGGGGGGTGAGCTTCTCTAGTACAAAGTTAGGTCCCAGGCTGGAGTAGGAGCTCTCCTTGGGGGTCTTAAATTGTTAGTCCCTCTCATGAACTGTTTGACCAGAGGGTGAGAGAAAGGGAATGGCTCAGTACCGTAATGAATCGAGATGGCCGAGGCATGAATCTTAATAGAAGAGAAGGATAGGCCTTTGTGGAGCAGTTCTGCTAAATAATCTAGGATTTGAGGAAAGTCGGGCACGGTTGTGTCCTTTCCCGGAGACTGGCTCCAAGAACAGTATGTTTTCCACTTTTCTGAATAGGATTTCCTAGTACTAGGTCTCCTGGCCTCAAGGATGACATCCAGCACCTGTTTGCTGAGGGTTGCTGGTGATGTATTCAGGGGATGAGCCAGGCTGCTAGGTTCAGGGTTTGCAGCTGAGGATGCAAAATCTGGCCCTCCTGCTGGGACAGCAGGGAAGGGGTCTGAGGAAGGTGCCAGGGTGGTACTACTGTCAGACTGCGTAAAAGTGGGTACCAGTGCTGGCGTGGCCAGTCTGGTGCAATCAGGATTGTCCTTGGCTTGTGCCGTTTGATCTTGAGTAGTACTTTCGAGAGAAGGGGCAGAGGCGGAAAGGTATAGATTGAGAGGTTCTTCCCATGTAAAGGACAGGGCATCCACTTTCCATGCTTAGCTGTGGGGAGTTCTGGTGCAAAATTTGCTCAATTGATGGTTCTGGGTGGAGGCAAAGATGTCCACCTCTGGTTCCCCCACCTATGGATCAGAAGCTTGAATTATTTGGGTTCTAGTTTCCAATTGTGTGGGTCCATTAGTTTTCTGCTTAAGTCGTCTGCCAGTGAATTCAGTTTGCCTGGCAGGAATTGAGCTTGCAGGTGCACTTGATTGCTCAAGGCTGTGTTCCACAGAGCCATAGCTAACCTGCAGAGTGGGTAGGAATGAGTTCCCCCCTGCTTGTTTATGTACCACATAATTGTGGTGTTGTCTGTCTTTATCAAGAGTTGTCCTGGAAGGATAAAGTCTTTGAAGGCTGTCAATGCATTCTGTACAGCTAAAATTTCATTTTGATTGATATGCTGGCGCATTTGTCTTGGGCTCCATTTACCTCGGAATGCATTTGCCTGCCATATGAGCCGACCATGCATAGTCTGATGCATCTGTTGTCAGGGTCTGGGCGGCGGGGGTTGAGGGAGAGGGAGTCCCTTGTTGTGGTAGCAGGTCTCTGCCCACCAAAGGAACTCTGTCCTTAGGCAAGGAATGATAGGAATCATGTTTCCAGGTCCTGAGAATGCTGACACCACAGACTTTAAAGTACCACTGAAGTTTCCTCATATGCAGTCTTGCATATGGAATTAGTTGAATGCAAGAGGCCATGAACCCTAGGGCTTGCAGTACTTTTCTTGCAGATAGCTGGGTTTGGGAGGTTAGTAGATTGAAGTAGTTTGTCAAAGAAACTGTTTTTTTTTTTTCTGGAGTGAGGAATGCCATCTGGGAAGTTGTGTTCAAGCTTGCACCCAGGAATACAATTTTTTGGCTGGGTACCAGATGGGATTTCGTTTTGTTGATGGTATACGCCAGAAAAGTTAGAAGTCTCTTTACAAATGTCAGATGCTGAAGCAGCAATTCCTGACTGTCCGCCTGAATCAGGCAACCATCCAAGTATGGGTAAATTTGATTTTTTTCTCTGCCTGCAGTATGAAATGGCTGGAGCGAGGCATTTTGTGAATACCCTGGGTGCAGTAGATAAGCCAAAGGGAAGTGCAGAGAACTGATTGTGCAGAGAGCCTGCCCCGAAACGTAGATATTTCCTGCAAGATTCCCTTATGGGGATGTGCAGATAAGCTTCTTTTAAGTCTAGGGTGACCAGCCAGGAGTCCTTGGCTAGCATAGGAAGCAGCTGCTGGAGAGAAAGCATTCTGAACTTTGGAACCACCAGGAAGGTGTTGAGAACTGACAGATCCAGGATAGGGCGGCCAAGAGTTTTCTTTTCTGGCCACCAGAAACAATCTGGAGTAGAAACCCTGTCCCCTTTGCTCTATTGGAACAGGCTGACTAGCCTTGATACGGAGAAGAGAAAGTACTTTTTTTGGGCCTCTGCCCACTGGTTTTGGGGGAGGTCTGGCAATCCGCTTGTGGTTGGCAGTGAGTGGAAGTAGAATCTGTATCCCTGGGATACAATGTTTAATAACCATATGTCCTGGGTAATGTACTCCCAGTTTTTTGCATGCAGGGCGAGTTTTCCTCCTAGGGGTGCAAGTACTTGGGCAAGGCTGGGAAGGAGGAAGGCAAGACATTGTGAACTTTTTCCATAGGATGGTGGCTTACCACTCCCTGTTTTTGGGGTGGGAGCACTCCACTGTTTAGATCTGTGCATACCCTGAGACTGCAGTCTTAGTGGTCTGCTGCCCCTGGGTTTGGACTGAGAAGGTCTGGGAGGGACTGGAAAGGACCAGTTTTTTGAAGGCCAATGCCTACTAAATCTAGGTGGCTGTACCTGTAGGAAGTCTTAAGTTTGCATAGATTTAGCTTTTTCCTCCATCTTTTTAAGAACTACTTCTGCTTTAGTGCCAAACAAACATTCTTGGTTTAAATGAAGCATCTAGTAATTTTGCTTTGACATGGTCTGGCAAGATTTGTTCCTTTAGCCAAGCATGCCTTCTAAGAACAGACCCAGTGGCAGCAGCCCTGCAAGATGCTTCTAAAGCATCAAAACCACACTGCAAAGTAGGTTTCCCAACTTGGTTTGCAGAATGCATTAACGCTTGTAAATCTTTATGCTCTCCACAATCCAGAATCATCATTTTTTGTTTAATTAGTTCCATGATATGTTGCTGATACTTTAACATATGAAACTGACAATTTAAAGCCCTGATGGCAAGAGTATCAGAGGTGTATACCTTCTATGCCATCTGCCTAAAGCCCTAGAATCCCTTTTTGAAGGGGTAGGGTTTTTGGCTGTAGTAGCCTTAATGCCTTTAGGTCCCTGGGAAATGGTCTCTGGATCCGCAGTAGGATTCTTACATTTGTGAGAGTCAGGTACTCTGTAATACCAGTCAGGTTTTCTAGGAGCTGGAGGCAAAGTATCAGGGGTAATACTGGATTCCATGAAGACATCATCTACAATTTCCAGAAAGTACAGTTTTGTACCTACCATAAATGTAGATGTCCGATAGATATGCAACTGCAGTCCTGACATATGGGTTGTCCTGCCTCAGGCAACCCCTCCGTCGGGCGGATTCAAAAGTCTGGGTCCAGCGTCGGCTGATGTCGCCTCTTCCCCGACGTCAGAGCGGTTGGGGTATAAAAGCATCAGGCGACGCCATCTTCTTCAGTGTTTCTTGCCACGCAGTGCCCGAAGCAGAAGCAGTTCGCAAGTGCCGGTCAGCCAGCTCCTGTGTTTTCAGTTACTGAAGTCATCAAAAAGCTAAGTACCCACTTATTGAAGCAAGCACAGGCAGCACAGGCCGAGATGTCGTGGTCTGGGCCCAGGCAAGGAAGGCAGTAAGAATGGAAGTCCTTATGAGGTATTTGTTTACCACAAGACAAACAATTATTAACTTTTGCAGTTTTATCTGACATCGGCTGAGGCAAGAAAAGGTTCCCCAACGGGGTACTTAGCTTTTTGATGACTTCGGTAACTGAAAACAAAGGAGCTGGCCGACCGGCACTTGCGAACTGCTTCTGCTTCGGGCACTGCGCGGCAAGAAAGACTGAAGAAGATGGCGTCGCCTGATGCTTTTATACCCCAGCCGCTCTGACGTCAGGGAAGAGGTGACATCAGCCGACGCCGGACCCAGACTTTTGAATCCGGCTGACCGAGGGGCTGCCTGAGGCAGGACAACCCATATGTCAGGACTGCAGTTGTATTCTTGAAGGACATCAGTAGGGATAGCCAGAGGCCTGTGCTGAAGCAAGTTTAAAAATTCCCCGAGTCTCTTTTTGGACTGTGGATACTCCTGGCATTCCCAACGGAAATGCTCTCAAGGTGTGCAGGGTTTCACCAAAAGAAAAATCCTCTGGTGGGGAGGCAGAGGGGAATGGTATCCTATGCATCTGAATCCTCATAGGTAGATAAAGGTATATCCTGGTAATCCAAGGGGTCAGAGTAATCTGACTCATGATCTGAAGAATCAGAAAGAAAATCAATTCTTTGGTCTTTCAGAGGGGCAAGGCTGGCTTCCCCTGACTGAAGTAATAAGGTCTTCAACCATTCTAAGCATTTGTTTCTGTGGCATGGGAGCTTGAGAATGTGCTTTGGTAGTCAGTTTCCTAGGCATAGTGCAAACTCTGGGCCTGAGAATTTTGGTAGTTTAAGTCTGAAATGAAGTAGTCTGTTTAATACGAACATAGGAAGGTCTGAATACACCCTCAGAAGCCGGTGCCTACACAGCGGCTCTGGACCCATTCAAGGATAGACATCCGCAGGTTCCATAGTCGAAGAAGCATCTCGCAGCATACTGGACTCCAAATGGGTCTCAGTAGAGGCCTGTGAATCTGCAGAAGCGGGTATCAGGGGCTGCGAAAGTGCCTCACCGAGTACTGGTGGACTGGCGACTAGCTTAACGGAAGTGTCATCGGTAGTTTTGGACCTATGCGGTCTGTCTCTGTCTTTATCCTTACTTTTTTTGGAAGATCGGTAGTCGGATGGCTTGTCAAAGCCATTTCAGAAAACAGAGAATGAGAACGAAAGAATTTAGCGACAAAGATAGTCCAACGACTAATAGTTTGGACGTTGAACAGGGTACAAAACCAACCGCGAGGAACGTTGTGGTCTGGGCCTAAACAGATGATGCAGTAAGAATGAAAATCTCTGTGAGGTATTTGCTTTCCACAGGCAAGACAATTATTAATTTTTTCTGACATCGGTTACAGCAAGATAAAAGGACCCCCAATGGGGTACTTAGCTTTAGAAGACTTCAGGTCTGAAACTCGAATAATGAAAATTTCAGGTAGCGGCCGACCGGCACTTGCGAACTGCTTCTGCTTCGGGCACTGCTCAGCAACAAAAGCTGATGCAATGGTGTCAGCTGCATGTTTTATACCCCTGACAACCTGACGTCATGAAGAAGCAACAGCATCCAAAGCAGAAATCCGAAGTCTCTGGTATTCAAGCCGACTGAGGTCTACCTGCAGGCAGATAACCCAAGTGTGATGACTGCAACAGTGAAACACAAAGAACATCTACAACACACATTTAAATAAAATCCCCTTCACCTATACCACCACCTAACAAACACACTTTCTACTACGTTTCTGCAGGGGGTGCATACCCCATAAATTAAATATACCATCTCCAAGATCACACTACAGTAGAAAAAAGTTAATTTCCTAACCTCACTGTATAGCGATCACCATAAACTGAGGTTAGGAAATTAACTTTTTCCCCACTGTAGTGTGATCTTGGAGTTGGTATATTTAATTTACGGGGAGTGTGGGAGGCACAGCCGCCCTGCAGAAACGTAGAAAGTGTGTTTGTTAGTTAGGTATTGTTATAGGTGGAGGGGATCTTATTTACATGTGCAATGTAGTTTTCAATGTTATGATGCTGAGTTTCAATGTTCGGCAGTTTCGTTTTGGGTTTTCAATGTTTTGAATTTTCGATGTTATGGTCTCAATCTTGTGAATTTCAACATTATGAGATTTCAATGTTTTGAAGGCGACCCATACAGATATAAATATATATATAAATATATATATATATATATATATATATATATATATATATATATATATATATATATATATACATACATATACATTTATATGTATAGGTAAACATGTACATTTCTCTACATGTATTCCAATGGAGTTCTGGCCAGTTAATGTAGGTTTAAAGGATGGAGATTTAAAGGATGAGGTGTACATAGTCTTTGAAACGGCTATAATGAGGAGATACTGAGGCATTCTGTGGATGAAAGTAAAGTGAATGATTCTCATCTGTTTTCTGATCACAGACAATGATCAACTTGTTAGAATACGGCCTCACCCTCCAGTTGCTTCCTGCACCCACACTTACTTTTTAGTCAACAGTTACAACTACACAGAGGTGACCTGTGGGTATCTGCTGGCTCTGCAAAATGTCTTGATAACGGGCTCATGTTTTTTTTTTTTTTTTTTTTTTTTTTGGGGGGGGGGCACTAGAGAGCAGAGACATAAATAAAATGTATTTGCAATAGCACCATGAGCTATCAAACTGGTGACTACTTATTTACTGCTGTGTTGCAGAACATCCTGACGTTTACTTGGGGGTGTTCAACACTACACACTGCCATAAGACAACTACTCGTAAAGCATTATGACCAGATAGGTGGTGAATACAGGCACAAGGGGCTTTGCAAATATTCTCATGTTCACATTATAAGAGGGTTCATCAAAGCAGTGTCCTAAGAAAACTGTTCCGAACTATAGTGGTGATTGTAGGTACCCAACTGGCTTCGCAAAATATCCCAGTATTACCTGGGGGGGGCCTTAAGTAAACAATTCAGATCAGCACTACCAGTAATCACAATGGCAACTGTTGAAATAAAGCATCTTTGTGAAACATTCCAAAGTTTGTTTAGAAGGGGTTACCAGAGCACAGTCTACTACACAAACAATTCACAGCCTTGTCATAAACAATGTTGATGACAGCAGGCATCCAGCAGATTTGCAAAATGTTATTTGTTTTTTAAGGGAGTCACCAAAGCACACCACCACAAGTAAACTATTCAGAAAGTACAGTTGTGTACACTTACCATAAATGTAGATGTTCGAGTGTATTCACTGCTGCAGTCATTACATTTGGGTAATCCTGCTGGCAGGTTGCCCTCAGTCAGCCTGAATTCCAAAGTCCTGGGTCTTGTGTCGGCTGCTGTCACCCCTTCCCTGACATCAAGGGTATAAAAGATGCAGCAGACGCCATTTTGTTTAGTTTTTCTTGCCCCAGATGTCAGGTGCCCCCTAAAAGGCTAGCCAAAAATTTATATTTATACATATATATATATATATATATATATATATATATATACACACACATATATATATATATATATATATATAAATACATGCACCAATATAAACTTTACCTTCATCTACAAGCAAATACACCACATAGGTTGTATAAATCAGAGAAGGAAAGATAGGTTCCATCAGAAGAAAGGGGGATGGCGGGTGGATAACCTGGACTGCAACAGTGAATACACTCGAACATCTACATTTATGGTAAGTGTACACAACTGTACTATGTTCTTAGTGTTTCACTGTTGCAGTCATTACATTTGGGTGGAGTCCCAAAGCTATGGATGGGAGGCTGGAGCTAAACAGCATTAGGAGTGGCTATGAGGCCCTGCAGAACTGCAGTGGCAAAGCCTGCCCTGGATTTAGAGTAGAGTGGCAGATGGTAGTGCTTTGTAAAGGTGTGCACTGAACTCCAAGTAGCAGCCTCTAAAATGTCCTTGGTTGGTACTCCCCTAAGAAAGGCTGCTGAGGTGGCTGCAGCTCTGGTGGAATGAGGCCTAATACCCTTAGGCACTGGCTTGCCATGGTGTAAGTAGCAGAAATGAATGCAGTGGCCTATCCACTTTGAAATAGTCTGCTTTGAGATAGCCTTTCCTTGTGATCCTGCATATGCCACTAGTAATTGCTCTGTCTTTCTGAAAACTTTGGTTCTGTCCAAGTAGAATCTAAGCTGTCTGCTTTTTGGGCATAGAGGCCTGTCCATGTGGCTCTTGAGTTTGTTTCTTTGCTTTAGAAGGTGCTTTAGTCTTTGCCTTTGAAGTTGAGGTTGGCTTAATGTAAGGATGTTTAGGTCTGAATACACCCTCAGAAGCCAGTGCCTGCTCAGCGGTCCGGACCCATCTGAAGGAATACTATCCGAGGCTCCAATACCTTGAGTTTGCAGTGGCATGGCCGACTCCACGTGGGAGTCAGTAGCGGGCTGTGACTCTAAAGTAGTGGGCGTCAGGGGCTGCGAAAAGCGCCTCACCGAGAACCACCGACTGGCTTAGGAGAAGCTTCGTCAGTTTTGGGCCTTGGTTGTCTCTCTCTCTCTCCTTTTCTTTGCATTTTTTGTGAACTCCAGTAGTCGGATGGCTATCCAACGACATTTCTGGATAATTAAACCGGCATCCAAAATAGTTTAAAGCAAAATCATACAGACGCTTAATAGTGCGTTGGTTAAATCTAGCTCAAAACCAACAACCATTTTGGCAAGAAAAAAAAGTTTCCCCAATGGGGTACTTAACTTTATTGAAGACTTAGGATCTGAAACTCAAACACGAAAATCTCAGGAGTCAACCGACCAGCACTTGCGAACTGCTTCTGCTTTGGGCACCGCGCAGCAAGAAAGACTGAAGAAAATGGCGTTGGCCGCATCTTTTATACCCCTGACGTCCGGGAAGGGGCGACAGCAGCCGACGCAGGACCCAGGACTTTGGAATTCAGGCCGATTGAGGGCAACCTGCCAGCAGGATTACCCAAATGTAATGACAGCAACAGTGAAACACGAAGAACATCTGCACTGAGCAACCAAGGCGGTAACTGCATGTACCTAACACAGCTTTATAAAATAAAGGCATCATTATTTCGGGGTCAGGGGCATCACAGTACAGTGACCTTGCTAGAATTCTGTTGGCGTTGCAAATGTACAAGTGCAGATGTAAAGGATACCTTATAAGCCTAAACATTCAAAGACATAGTAGGGGTACATAAATGATGTAAATATGATGCTGGCATCTATGGATAGGGTAATATTCTAAGTAGTGGATATTCTGTAACATATACTTTGATATGTGACAAAAGATTATCATCTCAGAAGAAATCTAATGTAAAGTGGTCTTCTGGAATTATGGCACGCTATTATTCTACTAATTAATTACTGACTAAACACAACACAACTGGTCTTCAGTCTGAGATCAAGAAAAGGCCTTTAAAAAGAACACTGGGACAGTGGTAAACCTCGACCAAAAAGATATACAAAAATTCCCTATCGAATCATCTGAAGATATACTTACATTAATGGTCACTTTGCTTCAGCATTCAAAAAGGAATGTGATGGGAGGAAGCAGAGCAAAATGAGGACAGCGTTTGATAAGACATCATATTCCAGAAGGAGGGATTTCAGAGGTAACTGGCTGCACTTACAACAGGATAACGCTCTAACATCTGATGGGCTGCCTCTGAAATCCGGCCAGTTGTTGGATGAGGCTAAGCCTGCTCGCCTTTTTCTCTCAGGAGAGGGTATAAAGGTAGATATGCTGGAGGTATGCCCACTGTTCTCACCAAGTGGAACAAACCTGGAACCATGCAGGCTGGGACATAGTGTGTGCTGTCAAAGAGAAGGAGCACTCCATTCCCATACTGCTCCACTGTATGTCCAACAGGGATGATAGGATGCATCTCAAAAGTATATAGTTGGACACAGTACAAGGGTCACTGCACATATACTCCACTCTACAAGTCATGTGGGATGCAAGACCTGGACACCAGCAAGGTTCTCTCAGGCAGAGATGAGAAAAGTACAGTTGTGTACACTTACCATAAATGTAGGTGTATTCACTGTTGCAGTCATTACATTTGGGTAATCTGCTGGCAGGTTGCCCTCAGTCGGCCTGAATTCCAAAGTCTTGAGTCCTGCGTTGGTTGCTGTCTTCTCTTCCATGTCAGGTCATCAGGGGTATAAAACATGCAGCCAATGCCATTTTCTTTAGTTTTTCTTGCCCCCGGTGTCAGGTGCCCCCAAAAAGGTAGCAATATTATATATATTTACATAGATACATGCATCAATATAAACTTTACCTTCATCTACAAGCAAATACACCACATAGGTTGTAGAAGATAGAGAAGGAAAGATAAACTGTAGAATGACAGGGGGGTGTGGCAGGAGGGTAAATTGGACTGCAACAGTGAATACACTCGAACATCTACATTTATAGTAAGTGTACACAACTGTACTATGTTCTTCGTGTTTCACTGTTGCAGTCATTATATTTGGGTAGAATCCCAAAGCTATGGTTGGGAGGCTGGGGCAAAACAGCATTAGGTGAGGCTATTAGGCCCTGCAGCACTGCAGTGGCAAAGCCTGCCCTGGACTTAAGAGTAGAGAGGCAAATGGTAATGCTTTGTAAAGGTGTGAAGAGAACTCCAAGTAGCAGCCTCTAGAATGTCCTTGGTTGGTACTCCTCTGAGAAAGGCTTCTGAAGTAGCTGCAGCTCTGGTGGAGTGAGACCTAATGTCATTGGGCACAGGTTTGCCACGGCGTAAGTAGCAAAAACGGATGCAATGGCTTATCCACTTTGAAATTGTCTGCTTTGAAATAGCCTTTCCTTCTGATCCTGCAGCAGATGACACTAGTAATTGCTCAGTTTTTCTTAGAGCTTTAGTCCTGCTCAAGTAGAATCTTAGCTGTCTGTGTATGTCCAAGGAATGCAGAATTCTCTCCCCTTTGTTCTGTGGATTTGGATAAAAAGTTGGCAGATGAATTGTTTGGTTAAGAACCACACTGGAAACGACTTTAGGCATAAAAGTAGGATTTGTCCTCAGAGACACCCTGTCTGGGTAAAATATGATAAAAGGCTCTACAGCCATGAGGGCCTGTAGCTCTGAAACTCTTCTTGCTGAAGTAATTACTAGTAGCAGAGCTGTCTTCCATGATAAGAACTTTATATCAGCGGTAGCAGCTGGTTCAAATGGAGGCAGGGTGAGCTTTTCCAACACATAATTGAGGTCCCATGCAGGTAATGGTGATCTTCTAGGAGGCCTTAAATTTTTGGCTCCTCTAAGATACTGCTTTAGTAAAGGATGAGAAAAGATTGGTGGCTCTGTACTGTAATGAGCCGAAATGGCAGAGGCATGGATTTTGATTGATGAGAAAGATAGGCCCTTGTCAAGCATCTCAGTTAAGTATTGTAATATCTGAGGAATATGTGGTTCGGCTGTATCAGTTCCTTGTGCTTGATTCCAAGCACAGAATCTCTTCCATTTGTCAGCATAGGATTTTCTAGTGCTAGGCCTTCTGGCTTCCAAAATGACATTCATCACAGCTGTACTGAGAGGTGTCGTTTGTATGATTACAGGATTAGCCATGCTGCTAGGCTCAGCGTCTGTAGTTGACTGCACAGGAACTGATTGTTTTGCTGGGACAGTAGTTGTGGTTTTTGAGGCACGGTCCAGGCTGGGGTACTGAAACAAGTTCCTTAGGATTGGGTACCAGTATTGGCGGGGCCAGTCCGGGGCAATTAATATCATCTTTGGCTTCTCTTGTCTGACTTTTAGGAGGACCTTGGGTAGAAGAGGCAGAGGAGGAAAGGCCTAAACTGATAGGTTTTTCCAACTGAAGGATAGGGCGTCCACTTTCCATACTTGTCTGTGATAAGTCCTTGTGCAGAATCTTTTCAGTTGATAATTTTGAGGAGAGGCAAATAGATCTATGTCTGGGCTCCCCCACTTCTCTGTTATCATGCTGAAGACTTGTGGATTTAGTTTCCACTCGTGAGGATCCATAAGGTTTCTGCTTAAAACGTCTGCCAGAGTGTTTTATTTTCCTGGCAGGAATTGAGCTTGAAGATGCATTTGGTAGGTCAAAGCTGTGTCCCGCAGTGCCATGGCTAATATGCAAAGGGCTAGGAGTGTGTGCCCCCTTGCTTGTTTATGTACCACATGACTGTGGTGTTGTCCGTCTTTATCAGTAGTTGTCCAGGATGAAGCAAGTCCTTGAAGGCTGTTAGGGCATTTTGAACAGCTAGCATCTCTTTCTGATTGATATGTAGATGCATTTGATTTGGTGCCCATGTGCCCTGAATGCATCTTCCTGCCACGTGGGCTCCCCAGGCATAATCAGATGCATCTGAGTTTGGCTGGCAGGGGGTAGAGTGAAGGGCCATCCCATGTTTTGGTGACAGGCCTTTGCCCACCATAGAAACTCCTGTTGCAGGCAGGGAATGAGAGGAATCACTGTTTCCAGACTGTGTGAATGTTGACTCCATAAACTTTTTAGGTACCACTGAAGTTTACTCATATGCAGTCTTGCATATGGAATTAGTTGGATGCAGGATGCCATGAAGCCCAGAGCCTGCAGAATTTGTCTTGCAGAAGACTGGATTTTTGTTGCCATCAGTGTGAAGTAAGTAGTCAGTTGCCTTTGTTTGTCTGGAATGAGGTAAGCCATCTGGGCAGTTGCATTCAAGCTTGCACCCAGGAATGTTATCTTTTGAGAGGGTACCAGTTGTGATTTCTTTTCGTTTTTTGTGTATCCCAGGCATGGTAGAAGCCTTTTCACAAACGCCAGGTGTCGTAGAAAAGTATCCTTGTTCTCTGCTTGAACGAGACAGTCCAAGTAAGGATATATTTGTATACTTCTTTGTCTGCAAAATACAATTACTGGTGCCAGGCACTTTGTAAAGACCCTGGGCGCAGTAGATAAGCCAAAGGGCAGTACAGAGAAATGGTAATGCATTAAGCCCGCCTTGAACCCGAGGTATCTTCTACACGACTGTCTTATTGGGACATGCAGGTATGCCTCTTTTAGGTCTAAAGTCAGCCAAGCATTCTTGTCCAGCATGGGCAGAAGCTGCTGCAAAGTGAGCATTTTGAATTTCGGAATGTCCAGGTATGTGTTCAAAAATCGATAAACCCAGTATTGGCCGTCAGGCCTTGTCCTTTCTGGGTACCAAGAACAGTCTTGAGTAAAAACCTTGTCCTTTTTCCTGTTCTGGTACTGTCTGAATGGCCCCCTTATCCAAGAGGGACGTAACCCGTTTCTGTGCCTCCGCCCATTGATTTTTTGGCAGATCTGGCCAACTATTTGTCATTGGCAGAGTGTGGACATGGAATCTGTACCCCTGTGAAATGATGTTTAGTACCCACTTGTCCTGGATTATTAACTGCCAATTTTGAGCAAAAAGTGCTAATTTTCCTCTATGGGTGCTGCCAAAAGATAAGTGCTTAGTGTAGGCAGAGGGAAGTCATTGGGATTGCTTTCTATAGGTTTGCGCTTTATCTCCTCCAGATTTGGAGGTGGATGCGCCCCATTGCTTTGACCTGAACGAGTCTTGAGCCTGGTACCTGGAACCCTTAGGGCGTCTGTATTTGCCCCTTTGAGCTCTGTCTGACACAGGAAAGGACCAATTTTTTGTAGGCCAGTGTCTACTGAATCTTGGTGGCTGCACTTGTAAGAAATCTTTAACAGTTTGCATAGACTTAGCTTTGTCTTCCATTTTCTTTAAAACCTCTTCTGCCTTAATACCAGAGAATCATGCTGTAAAGGTGCATCTATCAATTTAGCTTTAACATGATCAGGCAAATTTTGCTCCTTTAACCAGGCATGCCTCCTAATCACAGATCCAGTAACTGAGGCCTCTAAAAAATCAAAACCACATTGCAAAGTATGCTTTCCAACTTGTGCCGCATGCAATAATTCCTGCAATGCTTTATTTTTTGCACATTCTGAAATCAACATCATGTTCTATTTCAGCAATCCCATAACATGTTGTTGGTAGTTAAGCATATGAAATTGACAATTTAAGGCCCTGATTGCAAAGGGTGCAGATGTATAAACCTTTTTTCCCCATCTGTCCAGTGCCCTACAATACCTGTCAGAGGGGGTAGGGTTTTTTGCTATTGAGGCCTTAACTCCCAACAGTTTCAGGATCAGCAGCAGGGTTTCTAAATAAAAATTTATGTGAGTTGGAGACTCTGTAATATCGGTCAGGCTTACTGGGAGCCGGAGGTAAGGAGTCAGGGGTCAAGCTTGACTCCGAAAACGCATCATCCACAATGTCTAAAACAGAGGGAATGTCTAAAGGCGTGTGCTGAGGGAGTAGAAGGAAATCCCTGAGCCTCCTTTTTGATTCTGAGAAGTCTTGACTCTCCCAGTAAAAATGCTCCCTCAAAGTATGCAAGGTTTCTCGAAATGAATAATCCTCAGGAGGAGATGCAGATGGAATAGACTCCTCAGCATCAGAATCCTCATAGGGAGGTATAGATAATTCCTGATCAAAAGAGGAATCAGCAGAAATAGAAACCTGACCTGAAGATTCATAATCAGTGTCTTGCTTAGGCCTCTCATCTGGAGGGGGATGGGTACCCCTGATCAAGGTAATAAGGTCTTCAGCCATTCTGATCTGTTTTTTAGGCATAGAGGCCTGTGCCCATGGCTCATGCATCATTTTTTTAGGTTTAGAAGTTGCTTTCGTCTTTGGTTTTGCAGCTGTCGTCAGATTGATGTACAAATGTTGAGGTCTGAATACACCCTCAGAAGCAGCGGCTCTGGACCCATACGAGGGAGATACATCCGTTGGTCCAATACCTTGAGTATCCTGCGGCATGCCGGACTCTACATGGGTGTCGGTTGAGGCCTGCGACTCGAAGGTAGCAGGTATCAGGGGGGCTGCGCAAAGGCGCCTCACTGAGTACCGGCGACTGGCTTAGGAGAAGCTTTGTCCTCTGTTTTGGATCTCGACTGCCTTTTTCTGTCCTTTTCTTTGCGTTTTTATGTACTCCAGTAGTTGGATTGCTATCCAACAACATTTCTGGGTAGTTAAAATCTGTTTCCAAAATACTTTGATGCAAAAATATACTGACGCTTAATAGTGCGTTGGTTAAATCTAGCACAAAACCGACAGCCAGCCACATTGTGATCAGGACGTAGGCAAGGAATACAGTATAAATGGAAATCCTTATGAGATATTTGCTTCCCACAAGTAATACAATTATAACTTTATCTGACATCGGTAAAAAGGAAGAAAAAACTTTCCCCAACGGGGTACTTAGCTTTAGTGAAGACTTTGGTTCTGAAACTCAAACCCGAATATTTCAGTAGTTGGCCGACCGGCACTTGCCAAATGCTTCTGCTTCGGGCACCGCGCGGCAAGAAAGACTAAAGAAAATGGTATCGGCTGCATGTTTTATACCCCTGACGACCTGACGTCATGGAAGAGAAGACAGGAACCAACGCAGGGCCCAAGACTTTGGAATTCAGGCCAACTGAGGGCAACCTGCCAGCAGATTACCCAAATGTAATGATTGCAACAGTGAAACACGAAGAACATAATCAGATGAAGGGTAACATCAGGGTGGAAATCTCTGCAGAGAATGGAATAAATGTGATGTGCACTGGATCTACGTCAATGTGGCTCACCCAGATAAGCTAGACCATAACAAAAGTCCATTCATTTACAGAAAAAATAATAATAATAAACTATGACAAGACTCTCATACTGCTCATGGTGTACAATATACATTCTCTGAGTTTCAGGATAGAAAATGCTGACAGACATCTTAAATAATAGCTTACTAATTAATGTTTTACCTTCTTATTCAGTTTCAGCCAGGTGGAGTAGCCTTTACTATCCACATATTGCAATCCAAAGAACCAAACTTCACGAAGGCCTACTGTCTTTACCACCTTAAATAAACAGAACAATAATTAAATGTTTGAAAGGCTCAAATTACAGACTCCAGACACAAAAAGTGACAAAAATACTTTAATTACAATGAATATGCCCTTTTCATTACTTCCTTCCAACAGAAAATGCAAATTACAGCAACATATACTCATTCAGACTTTTCAGTATTCTCTGTGGGGGGGGGAGAATGCTTCCTTCCACAGCCTCCCTAACCTAAACTGTAGCAGTAGCTACCCAAAGTGATAATACGTATATTACTTTATGATATAAAAGTAATCTACAGTTGCCTATACGCTTATAGGTTCACAGGCAAATATATGGCTAGCTGCCCTTGAGGGCCATTTTAAGCCTATCCAATTTCACCTTTTGTTCTCAAATTTACTTATCCCTTTTGGTTAGAGACTGATCTTACACATCCCATGGTTGATAATTATATATTGCCCCAATGAGAATAACTGAGATCATACCATAGATAATCTGAGGGGACACATGCATGGGATAAAACGTGTAGGAGCTGCCTCTGTCCATTAGAAGTATACGTAGCAGTCCTGGGGTAAGGTTTTTGTTTCCCATCCATAGATCCAAGTTGCTGCTGAATATGGACAGGGATGAGCTTGGTTTTACATGGACGAGGAGTCTGTTCCAGAGCAATACCCTATGCGAGATATACCTGTCCCTCCAAACCATTCTGTTGATGGGAAGAATAGGTCTATATCCATAGGCCAAGTATTTCTGATGCCATTTGACTTGCTGATATGAAGTAAAGCCATCAGTACTGGGTCAGAGAATGCCTTGCATGTCAGACACAGATCACCTCTTAGCAGTCTATAGGATACAAAGTACAGTGACAAGGCTTTCAACTGATCCATGCAAGTCACATTGTTTAGGCCTTGTATCCTTTTAGCAAGGTATCTCTGGGGTTGTTCCAGTTGTTGCATGTGTCTGGACAGATACAGGTCAAAAGACGATATTAGAATCAATGATCGTCCTAATAAGGACTGATAAAGGGGGACAATGGCATCCTTAGATCTAGACACAATCCCTTTATTTGTAAGCTGTGCAATATAGAAGGACTTTCTTACAACAATGGACATATGTTGATCAAAAATTAGGTCACTGTCTATACAGGCTCCCAAATCCTGAACAAGTGGGTCAATTTTCAGGTGCAGCATACGGATAATGCGACAGTTCCCTGTGAAAGATGGCTTCCCAAAGAATACAAGGATGCATTTTTTGGCAATTAGTTTCAGTCTATTATTTTGGCAACAAATATTTATTTGGAACAAACTTTCCTCTAGGACAGCAGAGTCGTTTTTGGGGATTCAATGACTGCTCATAGCTTGCAGCCTTCAGCAAACAGTCACAGCCCTTTGATATTTGCTTTTTTTTTTTTTTTTTTTCCAGAAAGCACAGAAACTTGGAGGACTCCACTGGGGATTTATTTTCTGCTGCATTGGTGCTGCTGTATTCGCTCAGCAGATGAAGGTAGAGAATTTAATGTCACAGTCAGTTTCACCTCAATGTATTCCAGTGAGAGAACTGTGGTTCACTTTTCAGGGGCATTCTCTTTTTTTTTCCCCCTCTGTGGTGCCACTGTGGAGTTGGCACACACACACCCCCACAAGTATGCCCCCACCCCCACAACCACACCTACACATATGTATCAGTGGTATGTGAGGGCTTGCTCCCCCCCCAATCAGGAGGAATGGGGGGACACCATTCAAAAAAAAATTGTGTTTTTTTTGGGGGGGGGGTTATGTTTTTTCAGATCACCATTTTAAAGCATATGACAGGGTGCCTAGAGAGGAGTTGTAGTACTGTATGAGGAAGTCAGTAGTGTTAAGAGAAGTATGTAAGAGTGGCACAGGATATGTACGAGGGTAGTGTGACAGCGGTGAGGTCTGCAGTGGGAGTGACAGATGCATTTAAGGTGGAGGTGGGATTACATCAAGGATCAGCTCTGAGCCCTTTCTTATTTGCAATGGTGATGGACAGGTTGACAGACAAGATCAGACAGGAGTTCCCGTGGTCTATGATGCTTGCAGATGACATTGTGATCTGTAGTGAGAGTAAGGAACAGGTGGAGGAGACCCTGGAGAGGTGGAGATGTGCTCTAGCGAGAAGAGGAATGAAGGTCAGCAGGACTAAGACAGAATATATGTGTGTTGATGAGAGGGAGGATAGAGGAATGGTGAGGATGCAGGGAGTAGAGGTGGCGAAGGTGGACGAGTTTAAATACTTGGGATCAACAGTTCAGAGTAATGGTGAGTGTGGAAAAGAGGTGAAGAAGAGAGTACAGGTAGGATGGAGTGGGTGGAGAAGAGTGTCAGGAGTGATTTGTGACAGACGAGTACCAGTAAGAGTGAAAGGGAAGGTCTACAAGAGGGTAGTGAGACCAGCTATGTTATATGGGTTGGAGACAGTGGCATTGACAAAAAGGCAGGAGTCAGAGCTGGACATGGCAGAGTTAAAGATGTTAAGATTTGCACTTGGTGTGACGAAGGTGGCCAGGATTAGGAATAAGTATATTAGAGGGTCAGCCCAGGTTGGAAGGTTTGGAGACAAAGCCAGAGAGGCAAGATTACGTTGGTTTGGACATGTGCTGAGGAGGAATGCAGAGTATATTGGGAAAAAGATGCTAAGGATGAACCTGCCAGGTAAGAAAAGAGGAAGGCCTAAGATAAGGTTCATGGATGTGGTGAGAGAGGACATGCAGGTGGTTGGTGTGACAGAGCAAGATGCAGAGGACAGGAAGAAATGGAAACAGATTATCCGCTGTGGCGACCCCCAACGGGAGCAGCCGAAAGAAGAAGATGATTATTTACTATTAACAGTGAGCCAAAAGATCAGGGTTCGGATTTGTGTAGGAAAACCATTCTATTCAAGGCATCTGTTGCGGTTAGTGGAATACCTTTTCAAAAAATTATGGAAGTGGACCTGTAGCTTATAATTAAACCCCTCTTAAATGGTAAAAAACACCTTTTTGTATAACTGCAAGTCACATCCCATCAGACAGAAGACCATAAATTAGAAGGGTTCTGCACACTCCTTAGCCATAAAATACTGATGTTAGGGTAGAAGGCATCTACAGCAGAGCTTGTACATGTATCTTTTTCAACATCTTGATATCCTCCCACGTACCCAGCCTTAACTCAAAGGTGTTGTGATTTCTACCAGAAGATAACTCAGCAATATGAATTATTGTAACTAGTGTGAATCATTTCTCAAATATTAACACAGATCTACACTCAACCTCATATGGACTGGGGCAGAAAGCTCAAAAGATGAACTCTCCTCCAAACGGCTTTGCAGACAGCAAAAATAATTGATGATATACTGGTAAATGTTACGGGATAGGCCCATCACCCTCTTCCTCTAAGACATGAGGCTAGCAGGACTTTTGACAGCTTGACACTTAAAACTTTCCAAGACATTAAACTTCTCCCCTTTACACACACTTCTGTGCATAGAAGCACTTAATCTCTTGCCCACTTAAATGTAGTCACATCTACTGGTTCTCCCAGATTAGTGTTACTTTAGAACATGTTTTAATGTTATTTTTAGCATATTGGTGTTTTTTTTTCAATTCCTTTACCCTCCTGGGCATCCCCCAACCCGTTAACCCTCTCATGTTAGGATTAGCAATTCTCTCTCTTTTTTTTTTTAAACTTTACTTTTGTTTAACTTCACTTTCTCCTTCCATTTTACTCCTTTTGGACCTTTTTATTAAAGTCTTATGGACTGATGCATTTTCATTCTTATTATACTCATGCTAATTTATGGCTTCTTAGGTGCATTTTCATGACAGTGTAGACGTAAAACGTTTTCCTATCCAAAACTAAAAACTATACACAGTTTCAATGAAAAGATGTAAGTTTTCGAGCAACTGTTTTGATCACTAGTATTTCCTCAGCCCTTTGGAATAGCATATGGATTCCTGCGGGTTTCTTCATGTAGTTATTGTAAATTTTACTTTGGTCTAGTACTGATTTTGCTGGTAACTTTCAAAGCAGACCACTGTTTTTTTTTCTAAGCAATTCTTCTACAGTCAAGTTAAACTTGTAGGTATCGCGGTTTATCTGGATGTGGTTTGCAATAAACTTCTGTACTCTGCTCCAAAACTATAAGGAACCTGTTTACAGATTGTCCCTCTCACCAGATGGCTTCTGACTTTTGTATCAGCTGTAGTCATAACTTCAGCCTACTTCTTGGATTGCAGTCCTATCTTAGTCTGATTCTCGGGCTATACTGGTAATTTAAGAGGAGACCCAAGTGTCATTTTTTTAACACGCTTTCTCTAGAAATATCTTCTTAGTCTTGTCAAATCCATACAAGTTGATGTTTTTGTACATGACTAGCTTTGGAGCCAAGCTCAAAGGAGCTTGTTTACAGTCTGACCCTCTGGCACCAGCTTGGTTCTGACACGCATCACTTAAAACTTTACTTTCCTCAGCCTAAGGAAATGTACAGCTGTTTATACTGTCACTTGGTGTGTATCGGGGATACAGTTATACTCGCTCAGATTTTCTTTCTGGACACTGACCATTCTAGTTTGGCTTCAGTGTCAGCTGTGAGATTGTATCCAACAAAATCAACACAGTATGCAATTACTTCCTACCCTATTTGACTTGTGTGCCAAGGTCAGATGCCAAACTCATCTTTGGCATCATCACCACCATATACTAGTGACAGAGAGGTCCCTAGCATCAATACACTCTCACAGGCTTCAACTTACTCCAGGGTCGAAAGTCTCTTTCACATCCAGATCAATATCTATGCTGCTGAAGCTAAACTTTAGTGCTGATTCAATTAATTTAGCATTGCATTGAGGGTCTTTCTGCCTGATCACTGCCTCACACTGAAGCCGTCAGTACTAAGTCCATTTTTTACTCCAATTCTTAAATACCAAAACCTTTTTGGCATCATGCTGGTTGGTGCAGGACTGGTGCCAAAACAACTTTTAGGACTTTAACTGAAAGTCCACTGGTTCTGAAGAGCTGGAGAGGACACGACTAATCTGACCTCAGAGAGGCTTCTCAGTCTTCAGACTGACATTAATGCTATTTTCTACAACCCCAAGTTTATGGCTGTGTTTTAAGAAATCTCAAACACTGAAGGGATGCCACTGCTCCTATTCCTCTGGGGAGTCTGTGAAGTTATATCTAATGCTCTCACTTTACTGGGATGCTGTTTTGGATATACAAATCACTCTGTTTTCTCATTTGTGTTTTAAGTGCTAAAAGTGAGATTGACACTGCAATTAACCTAGTTTGAGTGCTACTTTACATTTAATATGTAGCCCTAAAACATTA